>NC_044008.1:5260775-5398275 GCF_900496995.4 Aquila chrysaetos chrysaetos
TAACAGATGTGCTGGACATTTACTTCTGGCAACAGCATATTTGTTATTCATCTGATACAGTCTTTCAATAACTCCATGAATGCGGTAATCGGGAAAATGAAACTTAAATGAAAGAGTGCATACAGCAATTTTTTTCCTTTCTTTCTTCCTTCCTTCGATACTGTCATTGCTTCCACCTCTCCGTTCCTTTCTGTGCACTTTCTGTAACCATTCTGAATGTTTTTGAGGATGTTTCTACTTCATTCTTCAATCCCTTTTGGCCACCTTTAATGCTCCCGAATGAACTCTGTTTGCTGCTCTAACCACAGCCGCTTTCCTCACTTGCATTTGAACAGGAAAGCTAAATTTTATTTTTCTGTGTGGAAAACCTTTCCTCATTCTTGATAACAATTTTGCCAAGAAGAGTCCTCAAAGGTTGAGAATATAGTTTGCAAAGTCCTCATAGGTTGCGTATGCTCTTTATGGGGAGAAAGAAGAGATGCCAGGGAACGATATTAGCTAGTAGTGCTCATTTTGATTAGCAGTGAGTCTGAAATGATCTTGATAGAGAGTCAGGTCCCTGTCATAGAGATGAGGAAACTACAGCACAGAACAAGGTAGTGACTTGCTAAAGGTCATGCCACAAATGAGGATAGAAAATAGATCAGTACATTAACCGCAAAATCTCACCATCTCCTGTAGTCCTAATCTGTTTGCACAGACATAAATCAGCTTGGGTCAATATGGCAGAATCTAGACAACACTAAATATTTGGTACCCCATCATTTCTGTTGCCCAGTATCAGGTGCTTCTGAGGAGGGTGGTGAAATCTGTGTAGCCCAAAGACCCTAAGGGATGTGTCTTTATAACCCTTAATGTCTCTTTATGCTTTTCAGCTATTATCAGATTCTCCGGAAAATGCTGTAAGGTAATATCTGGTCTGAGGACTGGCAAATATCTTAAGTCCTGTGTTTGGCTGAACTCCTTCTAGGCTATCATCTGACTGAGTTCATAGAATGGTTTGGGTTGGAAGGGACCATCTAGTTCCAACCCCCCTGCCATGGGCAGGGACACCTTCCACTAGACCAGGTTGCTCAACTCAGTTATTGCAACTCAGTTCATCTGGGGAGAAATAAAATAATATAAACCAAAACAGACCTTCCTGACTTTTTGATGGAGAGGATGGGAACGATCCTCCATGATTCATTTCAAGAAAATTTGTCTTCACATGGGCATGCTGGGTATAGCTGTGATAGGTTGGTTGCGTGATCCCAAATCAAATATTTAGTTTCAGCAGGTTTTTGTCTCACTGTTTCTTCCAAAGACATATGGATTCACAGAGTTTAGGGCCTTCTGCTTACTGAGGCCAGTGCCTGATGGAAGCAAGCCTGCTTAGGTTCACTCTGGCTTGACACAAGTTGTGTTCCCAGAGATGTGTGTGGCTTCTGAATTACAAAAGCTCTGTCCAGGGCAGATCTGAAACACAGGTCCAGGAGTAACCTTGGCAAATGGACGTGTCACAGGTCAGGATTTGGCTCTGAATGCAGGCCCCCTTTGGTCCTGTTAATGTATACAGCTTGAACAGCAAATCTACATCTTTTGGAGGGTCACTCTGCTCTACTGTGAGTTTCCAACTCACTTTTAGACAGCTGGTATCATTTCTAGTTCCCATCTCTAGCTCTCAGGCTGCTGATAAGAAACAGCAGCCTAAAGCAAGGATATGGACTTGCTTTCTAAATCTTTCTTTGCTGGTGCTGTCATTTGTCTTCCTTCTCTTATTTTAAAATTAACTGTATTCTTGCTCTTCAGATACTCTTCCCAATGTTTGCGTTGGCAGATCTGTCTGTAATTCTCATTTCTCTGATCAGTGCTTTTCCAATCTGAAATGGACAGAGGTGTCCTTTTTCCTGGATCTGCAGACAGTAAGAGAGAAACTTCTCTAGGAGAAGAGAAGGCAGGAAAGAGGAAAGAGAAGAGAGAGCAGAGCAGAAGCGCCTCTATATCTCTCGCGTCTCCTAGCAGATATCTCCTCTCCTCCTCTCCTCTCCTCTCCTCTCCTCTCCTCTCCTCTCTCCTGTCTTTTCCCCTTTTGCATTTCCCCCCTGCCTCAGATATTTGGCTTTCTTTTTGTACTGACTCACCTTAAATAGCCTTCTAGCACTTTATGGGAACATTCTGTTGGGCGATCTAGAGTGAAAATGTAGAATTTCTAAGGACCATATCAAACATTTCAGTTACATCTCAGATGAGAAAGCATAAAGGCTTTATTCATATTGTGTTCGCCTGTGTCAATAAATCACAGCTCCTCAATGGGGAGACTGTAAAATGAAAAGGAACGAAAGACCTCATGGTACTACAGAGTAAAAAAGAAGTCATATGCCAAGAGAGTGACAGTCTTCCAATGGATTCTTTTCAATGAACACATGGAGGGAATTAAACTTGCCTCTAGCCACTATAATTTAAATCGAACCCTGGCTAAAAATGAAAAATTAATGTAACCATACTTCTGCAGTTGCAGTAGCCCTTATCCCAGACTGTCAGAGTCTGGAGGACTTATTCTTCTTAGCAGATCCCCAAATGAATTTGACTGTAATAAAAAAAAATCTTCTAGTTCTAAAGGCATCTCTAATCCAGCAGAGAAAGACATGAGAAAAAGCCACAGTTGGAAAAAGAAGCCTCACAAATTTCACTTGTGTTTTAGTCAGTGAGACCAACTTCAGGACAAATTGCTAAATTGATAAAATATTTTTTTTTCTTCTCATGTTTCTCCGTATTAGGGTTAGATACCTTTCTGAAATCCATGCTTCACTTAACCAAGTCAGGCTCAGTGCTGAGGTGGATTTATCCCAGGTCTATATGGGAAATCAGATAGGAATAATAAAAAGTCCCTTCCACTATTCAAAAGAGTTCGTATGTAGATCTATTCTATAAGACCCCCACTTTTTCTACTTTTTCCGTTACTTCTAGGTGAAAATCCAAAAGACAAGGACAACTTATGTTATGAGATAAATATGAGGGAAATTAATATGGAAGCTGTTATAATATTACAGAAATCTGAAGCAAAGTCTCATCTTCAGCCTGGAAAAAAGTTACATAGCTTAAATACAGGGTGTGTTGTTGCCATCCAGGTAGATGTTTCATGCTTCTGTCCAGGCAGACAAGAAGACATTAGTCCCACTCTGCTCTTAAGTGGGATCTAGGCATACCTAGGCAGTCGCTACCGATATCCATCTACCATGGTCTTAAAGGCTGCGGGACAAGATTCCACCATCACCTCCCTTAGTATTCAGCATGCCTTCTGAATAGGTAACCCAAACCCTTCCTGCTGCAGATTGAACCATTTTTTTTTACCTGGCCTATCCTCAGTGCCACTGGAGAACATTGGTTTCTATCATCTCTAAAATAACCTTTTATGCGTGGAAGGAAAGCTTGATTGTCCTCAGTGAGCCTTCTCCTTTCTAGACTAAACAAATCTAATTTCTGAAACATTTCCTTGCAGGCCGTGTTCTTGACTAACATATCTCTTCAAAACATCTATGTCCCTGCTGCTAGAGAGCTCCCACTTTTTAGGCATTTATGTCTTGAGTTCCCAAGTATGTATTTCTATGCTTGCCTGGGCTAAATATCACTTCTTCGGATTTCTGACAATTTCTCCAGTTTACCTAAAAAGCATGAATCCTGATCTTTTCTGGACTTTCTGAAAACTCTCTCGACAGCATCGTATGCTGATTCTATATAGGTACTGCCTAGTCTGTCAATGAGTGGTTTTCAACTCTAGGGACATCTCTTGCACACAGCAAATCCCCCTACTACATCTTCAGGCTGTTGATAGCGATTCTTTGAGTATTTTTTACAAGTAGTCCTGCACCTGCTTTTCAGTGATCATACTGAGGCCTCAGAAGCTCTGTTTGCTGATAAGAATGACTTACAGGAATGTGCTACAAACCTTAGAACAGTTCTGTTATATCAGATTTTCATGTTCCCTCCATCCATTATACCAGCTCTCCTGGCATTAAGGGGAATTAAATTGATTTGACATGATTTGCTCTTCACAAACTGCTGTTTCATCTTACTACTCCCTGGCTTGCTTACAAATAGTTCAGTGTATAATGCGTTCCAGTATGTTTCTCGGCTTCAAAGTGAAACTGGGACTGGCTCATAATCGCTGGCTTGTCTTTTTATTAGAACAAGTCCTATGCTTGCCCTTCTGCAGTGCCCACACATTCTCTTGTGTTGTCAGATGAGAACTTGTGTTCTTAGACGCAATTTCACAAAGGAAGTCCTGTGAGGCTCATAACCACATAAATGTCCAGCTTCATATCTTCTCCCAGTCAAAGCCAGAGCTCACAGTGTTCTGGCACACAGCTGTGATCTTCCTTCATCCTTGACCCAAAGGCTTGTTCCACCAGCCAGCTGCATCTGACTGTCTTTGGCCACAGGTTGGGATGGTCACAACCTCCCCAGGGGTGGTCTGACATGGAAATCTACTTTCTCCTGTGTGTCTCTCCTCCTTTATGCCATGAGCTTTCTGGTTGCATAGTCCTGGACGTTATCCACTCACGCACACTCATCCATCTGTCAAAGACCAGACGCAAGCATGACGATGGGCACTGGAGTACCAAAATGAGCTTGACTACCATCCTCTATCGCAACAGTAAAACAAGGGGACTTTCAGCAAAAGAATAAAAGGCAGAAATTGTAAAATAGATCAAAGAAAATGCATTCTCTACAGTGTATTGTCACATGATATCAATGCGATGGGATGGATGTTGGACTTCTTGTCCCAGCCCTATTCCTCCTGGAGACCAAAAGCCATATTCTTCACAAAGACAAATATCCTAGAAGGATGAAAAAGAAAAATAAATGCCATCAAGAAATAATTATTAGATAAAACAGTCTTTAACCAAGTGGTGTTTAAGTACTGCAAACCTTCCCAGCTACTGCCAGAAGTTAAGAGGCCTCAGCTGAGGTGCAAATGGTAACAGTCTAGTGAACACTCTTAGGTCATTTAAAGGGGAAAGAAATGGGAGTATTTTAAGCCACCAGATCTCAGTTAATGTTTCCCCAGTGGAAAAATGGTAACTATCAGATAAGGGACGATAACTTCTTATAAAGCACTTCACATCACTGTCTGAAACAAGGAGGACATACAGTTAGGTGGGCAGGGAATAAATTCAGAAAGATTATAGAAATTGATGGCATAAGCAAATTTCTACTTAGTGAACAAGGAAGAAAGATTTCTGGACAATTCACAATTATTTGTGTCCATCGTCAAACCCTTTATTCCTATTAACATCACAAATTATTCCTATTAAGATCCCCCAAAAGATACAGAAATAATTGCATCAGTGGTCTAATCAGAGTAGCACTGACTATTTCTTTAGAGTCTGTTGTGTCCACTTTTTATTATCCTGCTCAGCTCTGGCTTTACAGACTGGAAACAGTTTTTGCTTCCTTTTCTGAAATCACAGTTTCTCGTAGCTGTGCTGCTTCTTCAGTACTCAGACCCCGAAGGAAGCAGCATTACTGGTACAGTAAGAAATGTAAAGAAGAAACACCAGAGAAGGAAACATCTGATTGTGATCTTGTCTAGTAGTAGCTTACAGGCAGCTTTCCTAGAAGTAGATGGTACAGAGACTCAGAGCAAAGGGTATGGCTTCTGAGGCCTCCAGAAAATCTCACCAAAAAAGTACAAATAAAAGATTTTGGGTAGGAGGGGTGGATAAGCCAAATTGTTTTAAGAATCACCTTCAGTTATCTGAAACAAAAACTTTCAGTGCTTTTTGTCAGTGAGATAAAAGGAAGTGAAAAGAAAAAGTGCATGGCTGTTCAACCCACAAACCTGCAGTTTGAGCACGAGGAAACTTTTCAGTGTATTTGTACTAAATACCTGAAAGTTAAATTTAATAACAATCACAAATAAGTATCTGAGTCCAGTTTGAAAGGAAAACCCCATCTGAAAATGAAACACAACAACAACAAAAAATTAAAATACATTGAAATGATGGTTTCCCAAATTGAATCTGAGCCTGTGAGGAGTCCTGTGGGGCTGCCTGGTTTTGACGAATCTGAAGGCATTTTGCCCAGTCCTTGTTCTTTGTTCAAACTCTTTCACGCTCCAGCTCTCGGTTTCCTTGCTGGTTTCCTCAGCTTGCTCACTGTGTCGCAGCTCTCTCACTGTCTTTCTCCTCTCCCAGCCCAGGCACGGGGATATTTCTTGCAGAAGGAGCTGCATTGTTTGCAGGCAAATCAGGTGTCAGAGCTTTTACTAGATGCGACTTCCTCTTGAACACAAAACTGCACTTCCAGCAATACATCACTGCCATTGTACAGGTTGGTTTGCAAAGAATTTTCTGAGGTCAGCATCCTTTGCCACACAAGGCCAGACCTTCAGTTATTACCTAGCTTATTATGAGGGAAATGTACAGCTGGCTGTGGGGGCTGTTGGATAACGTCTCTCTGCTGCTGGGAACAGCTTTGGCCCGGTGGTGAATAGTAAGGAGATCTGTAGGGGCAGGAGGAGCTCTCCCGGAGAAAGAAAATGACGTATTCCCCCTTCTCAGCTGGCCGAATAGTGGCTGGGGATGTTTTTTTTTTTTTTAGCTGCTGCAAAGTGGAGCTGCCTCCTTGATCTTTTGTTCTGTACCTGGAGGGAGTTTGACCCATGATCAGGGAAAATGTAAAGGTGCAGCGGGTGCATTTGTCTGCGGGGGCAGTGGCAACATGGCAATCTGGATAGGTCTGAGCTCTTGGCAAAGGTGAGCTGGTCACTAGCCCTACTACCGCTGGGCAAGAGCACACACCAAGAGGAAGGGCTAAGAGGCACTTTGGAGGCTGGGATCTCTCATGACCCAGGCGTTTCTCTCCAGACCGCACAGCTTCCTGCCCACCCTGTGCATTGCAGTGGATTGATACAGGTAATAAATTAGTGTTTGATCATCTGAATTTGATAGGTGAACTACGGTGCGGTTCTATGGTATGTTTTTGCAGCGTGTTTCCATATGGTATCATCAGGACAAGCAAAGCTAGTCCACGAGAAAAGGCTCAGCATTAATCAGGCAGCTGTTGCATGTGACTTTGAATTGCTGCAAATATCATTTCAGAGCTTCTCAACACTGAAATTAAAAGAGAGCACGTGCTAGAGGAGTTTAACTTGCACTGAAGTTTTCCTCATGAGTTAGAAGCTGAACTGATAGACAGCACTCGGTCCAACAAACCACCTTTTCTCCTTGTCCCCACTTTTCAAGCAAGAAGGGTTGTAGCAGGAGTAGAGGATGTCAGACGCTGTGGACCCAAGCCAAAGCAGAGAGGATGTGTAAATCTAGTAGAACAGGTAGAAGAGAGGAAGAATGAGTTAGCCTTTTTCACTCGTGTGGGTGGGAGAAAGGTAGTGCTATTAAACACCGTTCAGCTCCAAAGCAAAGAAAAAAATGTATATGACAGGCTGTGAAACTTCCTGTGAATCTGACTCATTGCTTGAGCTAACATTACCTTTCAGTGACAGGAGCGGCAATATGTAGTCAGCTGGCAACGCATCGCCAGAAAGGCCAGTGAGGGAGCTGTATCACAAATGTTAATCTTACTATTAGGATATCTTATTTATCTGTGGTTGCAGAAACAATGCACTAAGCGTGCAGCAGTCAGAGCATCAGCCAGTCACAGTGCCATGTGTCCTACCTCCATGCAATAGGAAGTTAAGGCCAGCTCTAACACGAAAATGTCAGGGGTTGCTTAGGATAGCAAGTTGCCACTCCTGGCAAAACGGCCACGGGCTTGCAAACTACTTTGCCTATGCAAAATCAGGCTGGCAAAGGAAGGGCAAGAATGCGTGAATGTTACAACCCCTGAGAAAGACAGCCAGCCCCTGCAGCTACAGGAACGGTAAGGTTAACCCCCGGGTTCTCCTTCCAGCCCCTCTCCTACCACGAGGAACTCTTTCTCCTTGGGGTTCCTGGGGAGAAGCTGTGTGTTGCCTCTGCAGATAAAAATCATGAAAACGAGTAACAGAGGGTTCCATTTCTAGCTTAGTGAGATTGATCGTGGGCCTGCTTCCAAGGCTGCTTCAGTCAATGTGAAGCCTTGCCTCCTTCGGAGAAGACTGTCTAGGGACATCTTCATAGGAGTGGATTTTAAGGAGCACCTTTAATAATGTGGAATAATCACGTGTTTGCTAGCACTAGAAGACGGTGACGATACCTTGGAGGTAGGTCATCAGATCATAATGACCACGACAGCTCCCTCAAAGCCAAAGGAGTTGTGGCAGCTGAGCATGCGTTCCTCAGGTTAGGTAGAATTTTGCACGGAGATTTAGGGTGGAACCAAAAGGCGAGACGTGGATGTGATCTGGTGGTGAGAGCACGCTGCAGAGCCTCTGCCGTGGGGTGCATTCGTACTAAGTAAGAGCCCTGGGTCAGCCTTGAACAAGCCATGCTGTGAACAGGGGAGATCCCTCTTCTCTGCAGCGAGTGATGGTCACTCCTCAGCTGTTCTCAAGTAATAGGGTGTAAGCTGCAAGCTCTGCAGCTCCTGCCTGTGTCCACGTAGCACGGTTGCAGTCCATCCCTGCCCATAAACCCTTCCAGACATGAGAGGGTACCAGACTTCTGACTGGAAAGGTAGGAGGAGATTCAAGCTGTGCTGACATGACATGTGTCCAGTTTTTTTTTCCCTTGCCTTGGTGACTTGTTTTGGTTTTGCATACAATTTATTTTTTCTGGGACTTTTTAGAAAAACTCTAACCCCTCACATGTAAGTGAGGGATGATTACCAAGGAGCACCTGCAAGGGTTAAACCTACTAATTGGTGGTGTGGTAGGAAGTGCCATATCCGTGTCCTTCCTATGCAAACCCATCTCCTCTTAAAGACAGGGACAAACAAAAGGATTTCTCCATGGCTAGGCTTTGGCCCTTGCTGTTCAACCAGGAACAGTGGGGAAATGCAGTCATTCTGCTTTCCCAGTCTGGATGATGTCTGCATTGTAGGTTTCTCCTTCAGGGCTACTCCATGCAGGGGTGCCACATTCAGGTCCCGGTGGGTTTGGGACAGACTACGCGGGATACTGTCTGCATTATTTACCATACAGGCACCTGGCCGCTAGGAAGTGTGCTGAGACCACCATATGGATTTCATCTCCTCTACCAATGAGCTGGGAGAAGCGCAGCCCTTAATTTCCTTGCTTTAGGCTGAGTGCTCTGAATTGGGTTACTTTTGAAGTTGTACACCCCTTTCCTCCTCCCCTCCCTGTCCCGCACACGCATCCTCTCCTTCCCTCCGAGAGACGTGCTGCCGCATAACGCTGCGGGGAAGAAACGGGGATGACTGACACCAGATTTATTTGAAAGGTGCTTTTAAGGCATCAGCCCAGGGACGCTGTGGGAAGTCTGGCCCCAGGAGGCGAGAGGTAGCTCAGGAGTCAGAAGAGGAAGGTGGAGCAGGGCCAGCTAAAGCCAGGTTAAGCCAGCTCCTCTGTTCTTAGCTTTTAAAGTTTAAATCCTCCTGCCCTCAGCTAATCTATCATCTGCTTGTCATATAGCTATTGATTTTACATGCAGGCAATATCGTGTCGCAGTGCAACATATTTATATGCACGCACATAAAATAATAAGTAGATTAAAGAATAGGGAGATAGATAGATGAATTGATACTTTGCGCTCCCACGCTGTACTGAACACTGGTATAATACTACTTGAGTGAAAATCAATAAATAACAAACCAGACGATAGAGCAACTGGAGGAAGCGCTGTGTGTCTGTCTAGCTATCTACCCACCAACCTACCTGACTTCCACCTTGTCATAAAGGGCCTCTTAAGCCCATAAGCCATCTTGCTGATTTGGGGGCAATCACTTTAATATTAAACACATA
The DNA here is from genome assembly GCF_900496995.4 of Aquila chrysaetos chrysaetos. Taxonomy (NCBI): domain Eukaryota; kingdom Metazoa; phylum Chordata; class Aves; order Accipitriformes; family Accipitridae; genus Aquila; species Aquila chrysaetos. The sequence continues at coordinate 5,270,617 of NC_044008.1, forward strand.
CAAAGGTCTTCCCCCCCCCCCCCCCCAATATCAGAACCTCTGTGTTTAACTCAATGCCCAGTGAAATAAATGGAACTTGGACAGGCTTTGATCCTGGCTCTTTGTAAAGTTTCTAAGGCACATCTGAAAAATAAAAACAAAAGAATAGGTATATCTGTAGCAGATTTTTATTACTCTGTGTGATGACTTGCATTCCCAGGTATGCACAGATACCAGTTAGAGGTCTCACAGGCAAAGACCCCCTGCTATTGCAGCTGGACTTCTTTATTACTCTTTAGATCTATGTGGATATTCAATATGTATGTATGCCTATACAATCTATCTATATATCTCTATATTATATATATTATATCTATATTGTATCTATAGATACCTATATATTATAAATGTGTGTGTGTAGCATGTCTGTGTGATGTATATGCATTCGAAAGCTGTGTGTATATTTGGAAAAATCCTCTGTGTTGTATAATGCAGAGAGGCAGTCAAACATTCAGCAAGGATTCCAGGCGGTGTGAAGGTAAGTTGAGTGAAAATGTTTATATGAATGTTCAAAGCTGGGGAAGTTTGAATCTTGTACAATACAATTAAAATGTGTATTTTAGTGATAACTGAATCAGAAATAAACACAAAGAAAATATGAGAGAAGAAAGGAGGAAAAAATTACACACTGCTGACATGCTCTGAATTAATTTGCTAGGTAGAAACCATGATGTTGATGTAGATACTGTATCTGCAGCTAGCTCCACAGTGAGAGGAATAACCTCTATCTAATACTGTGTTGATATGAAGGACTTTGACACAGTTTGAAAACACGAGTGATACATTAGAGTTAAAAAATAGCATTTCTGCATTATAGGGTCCAAAGGAAATAATTTATGCTGCAGGCTTTTTTGTTCTAGTGACGATTATTTTATGAGAAATAGGTTTTGATTTCTAAACTTAGCCATGCTGCCCACAAACAGTACTTTCTGGGGATTAACGATTGATCTTTCCATTTCTCAGCTTTCTTGGTTCTCTTCACATCTTCTGCTTCCCAATGTGTGTGTGTGTAAGCTCTGTAGCCAAATGCAGAATAGTCATCTGGCAGAAGCAGTAAGCCACTGGAATACAGACATATTTCTGTCCCCAAATTTTACCACGTCTTCAGTCTGAAGACCGAGGATGGCAGAAAGATTAAAGTTTGACATTCATTTCTGTTGTTCATTGAAGGGATAAGGGAATTCCCTTTCTTTGGTGTTTTGAACCTGTAGAATTGATGGTCAAAGGCTGAAGTTAGTATCCAGGCAAAACATTTGCTGATTTGAAAAGACGGGTTGTCAGAGCAAAGATTTCAGAATTAGAAAGGCAGCTCAGAGGAGTGCTCGAGCGGATGTTGAAATCATGCTGGAGCTAATAATCTTTGCAATTTAGGATGGGAACTTGCGTGTGTTTTATTTCCCTCTGGCCCAAGCTCATTTCCCAGGTTACTAGCAAGACATCGATAAATCCTCCAGGTGAGCAAAACTGGTCGTGCAATTGCTGGTGAACTGCTAGACAGTTACTGTCCCCAGTTATCTAAAAACTCATCAAGCCTTTATATATTTATTACCCCATCTTCTCTACTTCAGCCCACTTGTGTGTCACATGCAGGGTGAATGCTCATCTGGTGGGGCTTTAGTCTGATTGTCTCCAAAGGGCAGCTGCTGTGTATATATTACACAAAACCAGTATCAGGCTGCAGAGTCCTTTGCTGGAGCTGGCTGCACACAGCAGAACAGCCCTTGTAAAAATCGTCTGTTTGGATTATCCTTCTAGACCCAAATTAACTTCTTCAAACTTCAAACTCTTACTAGAGGTGCTTGAATTGGCAGCATGGTGCATGGTCGCTTTATGTTTCCTTTACAGTCACCTGCTGAGGGTGATTCACATTATCTCATATCTGAATTGTTCTGTGGTTATCACTATCTTACCTCAAGAGCAGCTACCTGCCTAAATGAGGTGATCCTCTTAGTGCCTTAGGTGGGAGAAACTCGTCCTGGGCTTGATTATATGGGATATGTCAATGGGTTTTGTTAGCATAAAAGGAAAAAAAAAAAAAAAAAAAAGAAGGAAGAGTGGGTGCTGTACCTCTGACTGCTCATTCACCAAGCCAGGCAAAAGCACCTGAAACAAGTGAGAGCGTTTGCCATTCACAACTTCCTCATTACTTTTTTTTTAAATTTTCACATTACTGTGTACTTAGACAATACAGAAAAAACCACTTGACCCAGATGCCAAATCAAATATAATTGGCAAATAATCCAGTTGAGCAGGTAATGATTACCAATGGGTTAAAATCTGTTAACGTAAACTACTGGGCAAATTCTGTTGAATAAGAGATGCATTCTCAGAAATCAAGTGTGATTACAGACAAATGAAGAATAATGACTGCATAACTGTGTATTGGTGTATTATCTGAATTGATTCAGGTAATTCAGTTTATTACTAAGACTTTAGATGGCATATGCAGCCAACATGATCTCTGGGGACAAAATTCTGTAGCCAGTGACCACACAGTGAGGAACCTACAATCGCATGCAGCCATTTTTAACTGCATGAGCTGGGTCACCGAATACCTGCCTGGATCTGAGAAGGGTGTGGGTGGCCTTTGTTACAAATCTAGAGTGAGACTTAATCATACATCACATGCCTCCAGGCAGACACTTTTCTTTTTCAACAAATAAACACCTATAAAGCTGTACCAATACCATAAATATGATCAATAATACAACAGAATATTCTTTATAGGAGCACTCCCATCTGCGATTTTCCTTCTTGTGCTAGACACTGGAGAAATACAAATAATTCTGACTTTTTACGACTTGTTCCTACTTCTATTTCACAACCCGCTTTTCCTTGCTGACTGTTGCGAGAAAGTTATTGTTAAGCACTGATGACCTCTGCACCTTAAACTCTGCGCTAATCCTGGCATGCTCCTTTGCATTTCAGTTTGCCGCATACCTTAACATGAGACCGGCATGTTTTGCGTTGCAGAAAGGAATTTCGGTCTCAGAACCTGTATTTCACGGAAACATGTTCTGCTAGTGGAAGCACCAGTGGTTCAGGCATATCTTACTTTTTGACACTGCAGAAAAGAAATGCTTGGAATGAGGCCACTTGAATCTTTTCTCCGCTTTGTAGATGCTTTGAGAAAGAAAGAGAAACAGGAAAGCTAGTGGTTGGGAGAAAGTCATCACCCATTTCTCTCCTATTGCTTGTGATTAAATAGCAGGGTTAGTGTTGGATTTTTGGATAGCTGCCGGGCCTTTGTTACTGCTCTTTTTGGCTACGTCTATTTTGTATCTCAGGAAATAAGTCAGAGTGCAAACTGAAGTTGCCAGCCCTCCACTACCTAGCTTTGTGGACTCAAGATGCCTTTACGCAATGCAGCATGCCAAGCTTTTCGGGATGCCTACAGATCCCACCTGCACGTGGTCTTGGGTCCCTCCTGGAAAAGACCTCAGATCGTTTGATTTGCATGCTCTCGGCTGTGTGACTTTGCCACGGGAGAAACGGAACGATTTGTGCCCATCGTGTCTGTACTACAGACGTGTGCTGCTGATTAAACTTAGGCCATGAAGCAAGTCTGGGTTTAACATAGGCTCAGGCTTGAGGTGTTCGTAGTGGAAGATGTTTGGCTTCAGATTCAGACATTTATATTTATATACAAATGGACTTTGAAGAGTGACTCAGCTGTGCCTGCTGCATGGTGCCCTCTTGGCTGCGTGATTGCACTCTCTGCATCTTTACTTCATTACCTGTGACTATGGCACTGGGAAGTCCCTGTGTGGTCCCACAAAATATTGAATCAACCAAAGTTCCTATGTATCTTTGCTCTGTTGGGTACAGAACAACAGGAATAGAAACTTGCAATAGGAAATGGGCATCTGGGCATCCTTAGATGTCAGTCAGAGGACCAATTATCCAAAGATTTACAGCATCATTAAGGAGGTTTTCCATAGGCTTTGTAAAGGAAGGAAGGAAGGGAGGGAGGGAGGGAAGAAGAAATAAATAAATAAAGAAAAGGAACTGAAAAAGAAAGAAAACAGAACAGCGAGCAATTCTCTTTAGAAAACTAGTTGTAGTTCATTGAACCTTGTCTTCCTTTTGCCTCCCTGATCTTAGGTAAACATTTGAGTGAAGTCCAAACCAAATACACACACCAAAATAGCATAGGGTCTAACTGATACAATCTCCAGTACGAACAGAAAAAGCTAGTTTGAAGGGGGAAGGGAGAAACCTTTTCCTAGAACAGCTATTGCTTAGGTGAAGGCTATCGTCCCTTTGACTGTACAATGGGAATTAATTAAGTACTTCCTATAGCAAGCATAACAAAATGTCCCGTTTTAGAAATGTGGCTGTTGCTGAGACGGTAAAGGAGCTCTGAATGTTCAGTGCCCTTTTACAGTGCTTTTTATGAGATTGTCCTAAAGTCCCTCCTAAATGTTTTGACCTCACATATTGGAGTAAGTAATTAGGCCACCTTTTCCATGCAGTAATAACTTCTCTTTTCTAACTTTCTGTGGACGCCATGTGTGTGTTGTGGGGAGGAGGTGAGGATGAAAGGCAATGTATCAGCAGAGAGGAGAAATCTAAGCCACAGGAGTCGAGTCATTTTGGCCCATCTGCAAGACAAAGGCCCATTGCATAACGTTATGAGCACAGCTAAGTCCAAGGCTTAGGCCCTCACCTTCTTCGTTAGGCAACAGAGGAGACAGATAGGGCCAGAGGAGCAGTGGGATGGAGATAGCTTTGGGCATTTAAATGCCTGAAGTTAGCTGTGAGGAGGCTGAGCTATTCATTATTTCAAGTCAGGCTCAACTGCTTTGATGGAGGCATCATGCCTAATATGCACTGAAGATGTCCTCACATGTCTAATGTGTCTAGACTTACTGGCCTTTAATATCCTGCAAGTTGCAGGAATCTAGAGGTGATAGGGACACTACGGTGGTCAAAGCCTGTGTTGCGTTTTCACTGGTGTAAATCAGCATAACACTACCCATGGTTAGAGCTGCATACATTGAGACCAGGTGAGGAGCTGGCTCCTTGCAAGTGTTGGCTGTTACAGAAGATATAAGAGGTCTTTCTATGAGAAGGATGTTATGGAAGGGAGTGGTAGCTTATTATGAAGATGGAGCTGACCTTGCCTTTGGGACAAGTCCGTGTAGCTGTTTAGGAGACAGCGAAACCCGGGCCCCATGCGTCTGGCACATATTTTCTGGGGATTAAAAAGGATCTTTGACTTCTTCCGCAGTTCTGAGCACAGGTTGTCCCTCGTGCTACTGCACTGTGCCGTGCACAGCTCTCACTATTGCTTTGCACCGCGTACAAAATGTTCCTCTCTGGAGGGCCTGTGATCTTCTGGGAGTGTTGCTGCTGGCTGTCAAAAGGCTGCTGCATTTGCCCCAGAGGAGAGGTGGGGTACGGATGCACACCAGATTTCCACATTGTGTGAAAGGAGCCTTATAATTATCTTATACATTACAGTTGGGAGCCTTAGGCAAAGGGTAGGCTCCCGTGCTTTCTCCTGACCCATTGTGTGAAATTTCATGTGACGCAGGGTGGGGAGGTGGCTGCCTCTAGACGTCTTTGTCGTGTAATGATAGTCATTACGTGACAAATGGGGCCGGGCCAGCCTGCCCGGGCATGGGTCGAGGCCGGATGGTGTGGCTGCAGGACGTGTTGGGTGCTGCGGTGGGGAAGGGGCTGGGACATCACCGGGTGCTGGGAGCTGGGGCTTTCTCGGAGGGCTTCAGAGGGTGGCCCACGTTCAGGGGTGGCCGTTCAGCACCCTGATGTCTCTTCTGAACGTGGAGCCCATGGGCTGTGTGTGGTAAAAGTTAACCCAGCTGCCTGTCACCTTCTTCGCCCCAAGGAGAAGAGCTGTTTCCACCCTCCTTTCCTTGCTCAACTTCTGACAAGGTCTCACCTGCATCTTGTCCTTCTGTCCCCAGAGGTGGGCCAGCTTAGCACCTTTTTGCACCTCCCAGCTTTGTCTCCGTAATAAGGACCAGCAGGAGCTGGTGTAGCCACCTTCTCAATGCTGGTTCAGGATCTCTTTGGAAAAGCAAAAATAGGATAAAATAGGAAATTTTTGACAATCTGTATGAACAGATTGCACTTAGCTGTTGTCACTGTGGTATAATAGGAGAGGATTTGCTCTTGCGAGGAGGGATGGATGCATTGTAATCCCCCTTAGTCTGGTCCAGCGCACCATGTGTGGTCTGGGTGCTGAGGTGCTGTTGCAGATGAACTGACTTGTTCAGGCTGTAGCTGCATGCAGCCAAAATTAATTCCAGGATTAATGCTTGAGCTCACTGCGGAGTGGCTGTTCATCTCACAGAAATGCTGCAATTGTTGAACTAACGATACAGTCACGTCTCAGAAAGGGATGAAATCGAATTCACACAAAATTTCCAAAGCAAAAAAATCAGGTTTTGTTGGGCTTTTGGTTCACAGAATTAAAAATGTTCCCTTTGTGTCCAGCTTTCTTGTTTGAACAAATATTTCTATTTTTCTGAAAGCGTTTTTTTCACCAAAGAGTCAGGTCCAACAGCAAAAGCACAAACCTGGTCTTTGAATGTGCTGAAGTGAAGCACTTTGATCACCTTGAGAGGTTTTTCTAGCAATGCTTGTAGCCCACCAACTTGCTCAAATGGACCTTGGGCCATGGGCAGGGTTGGCTTCCAGGAGCTGACAAAATCAAAGTTTTACAAAAGAATTCCCAGTCTGCGGCACACCCCGCCACCCCACCCAGAGGAGAGAGATTATGGGAACTCATATCACAGAAAGATCAAGCTTCAGTTTAATCACCTCTTGTTAATGCCTTTCTTATATTGGATTTTAATACATTTTTAATCTGTTTTTCATTCTTCATGTTTTATCACCTGGGTGATCTGAGTGAACAGGACCCAACCTGATGCTGGGACCAAAAGGCAGCAGGGGAGGTGTAAAAGCAGAAGCAAAATTTCCCAGGAGGTTGTTGAGGAGGCATGTAAGCTGATGACTGGTCTGGCAGAAAAACTCTAAACTGGGACTGAGGCAGCTGATGTGACATGGTCCCGTTGTGTGACCTTGAGTCCCTCCAGCCTGTGTTCCTCCACCCTTTTCATTGCCTATTGAGTTATATTCTCCTTTAGTAAATAGTTTTTTTCTAAGTACAGCATCAAGCACACTGAAACCTTCTTCCCAGCTACATCCTCTAAGTAATGCCACACACGGAAAAAGAAAAATCTTGAGAACTTAAACCGATGACACAGAGAACCTGTCAAAAACCCCTTCTGAGGGACCTCTCCCATCCCCCTCCGTGCTGAACTTATTTTTCCTTCAGTTCAAAAAGACCCTTATCAACGTTTCAATCTTTCCATGTAAATACACTGACAAGTGTCAGGCCCTGGCAAACCTATAATTAAGGCTGAACACAATTTGCTAATAAAAGCTAAGAAACTCTGGGTTGAGTTTACTTACATTATCCCCACTGGGCACTTTCCATCAGAATCTTTTATCTGCCTCTGCAAATGCCACTTTGACATTATTTTTACTGAATCAGTCAAACACGGACACTACACGCATTCTCCTCCTTGCCGAGAAGATGCTCTGGCTTCAGAAATAAAGATTTTTGTTGTTGTTGTTGTTGTTGTCATTGCAGCTCCTCTGACTCACAAAGCACTGTGAGTTTTTGGAAGGAGAGGAAGAATGAGAAAAATAGAGGGGGGGAGAGAAAGAGAGAGAACTGGAGAGAGAGAGAGAAAACGTGAGCCAGAGATTGTGGCAGGCTTTACAAATTGGCACAGCCTTATCAACAGCATTTCATGGTTTTCTGGAACTCTTTCAAAGGGAACTTGCCTTTGTGTGCACTGGCTTAAGCTTTACTAATATTTAAAGCTATATTTAAAAGTTTATGAAAATTACTTCTGAGTTCCTCTGTCTCTTAAAATCACCGAGGCCAATGTTTGCTTCTCGCTGTTATCCTGCTCGCCCCCCCCTTCCCCCAAAGTTTCTGTGGTTTTCCCGTCCTCTTCGTCCTTCCTTGGCAGACTCTCTGCCTTTCCCTCTCCCTCCCCCATCTGCTGCGCTCCCTTCATCCAGCCTCCCCTCCCCATTTCTGGGGTGGCGGGGAGAAGGGTTTTGTCTGGTGGGTCTGTTTGTAATGGGTGACGTCCAGCTTTCAGCAGCGCCGGTCTCCACTACATCAGTAAGTACGTAAGTAAATACATCTCTCACGCTCTTTCTCTTGGCTCCCTGCTTGGGCAGAGGGTCAGCTGGCTTTTCTCCTCGCTTCCCTCTCTACCCAGCTAGGTCTGGGTCAGCAGAGTTTGACGCCTCTAACAACCCACGGTGGCAGCTTCACCCTAAAGCAGATGTCGAAATAGCTCAGGGGACCCTTAGCACAGACACATACCGCTTTTAATGAGATTCAAGGGGAGAAATTATCCCAGCTTTCCACTGATGGGTGAAAGTCTGGTGCAAGCCCCAAACTGTGTCCAGATTTGCCTACAGCCAATGTTATTTGTGTGCAGGTGGGCACTCAGATGCATTCCCTACCTGAGCACCAAGGCTGTCTGAAGGAGGAAAGCCTAAACAGGTTCAACATCTTGGTCCACAGATGTGTCCTTGTTCTGGGCATGGATGGAGGGAGGACATGTGGGGAGGACGGTGGTCCAACACAGGCCTCTGGCAGCCCATTTCTGGGTGTAGCTCTTCCAAAGGGCAGCGGTGACACTTGGGGCAGGGTTTGCCTGGTCCCCCTGTGATGGCCGTGTCTGAGCTGCTGACCCTTTCTAAAGCATCATGCTGACCTAGACATCTGCAGAGAAATTCCCTCTTAAAAATGCCTATTTCTCTTCAGGGCTGTTGATGGAGCCGGAGGTGGATCTCTCAGCTATGTGAATATCTACAACTTAAGGGTCTAAATAAAAGTAAGATGAATCCTTTCTGGGGTAAATGACTTAGGTTCGAGGATGTTAGATCCTAGTTAATACATTCTAAAAGGACTTACAATATTTTCACATTAGTTTTAGTTGTATCATAAGAAAATCCTGTTAGCTAATGTGGTTTTAAACACAAAGTGTGTGACAATGGCCGTACTAGGTCAAGCCAGAGGGCCCTGTTGGTCCAATGTCCTGTTTCCAACAGCAATCATGGGTAAATTGTTAAAGAGAAGAATAAATTACTCATAGAAAAAAAAAACCAACGCGTTTGTGCCTCCAGCAATCACTGATGTAGACATCTTCAGGAGACTATATTTAATAGCCCCCAGGCTAATAGCCCCCAGTGTTCCTATCTGTTGAAATTTCCCTCCTTTTTTTGTTTGTTTTTAAATAAAAAGTTTATGCTTTGGGTATATCCAGCAGCCATGTCCTGCTTTCCTAGTTCAGACCCAGGTAATGAAGCCATGGGTGATTCTTTGCCTTCCCAGTGTCCTGGAAAGTGCCTGCTCTGCACCTGAGGCTATTTGGTGGAGTTATGCTGCCTTCAGACAGGATGATCTTCTATGACTTTGCTGCGACTTCGAAAGAGCTAGGCAAATGCACCTTATCTGAGGAAGTGGCCCCTTGCTTTACCTTATTCTATGGCATTAAAAAGAGCAGCTTTGGTGTAGGAGAATGTGGAGCAATGCTCTCATCTCTCAACGCTTAAAAGTGCATAGGAATGAACCACAAGGAAAAGCTATAAATGACTTCTGTATCCCTTAGTGTATCAGTTATAAGCAAATCCCGTATATAAATGAACCCCAGATTCTTTAGATCCCCTTTGATGAAATCTTGTCCTCTGACAGCTGGAACTGTAGCGGTGGGAGTGACAGAGGTAGTGGCTGGGAGACATGGCTGTCTGCTAGAGATAGGATCAACGTTCCTGCAAGGGACAACTGCAAATTTGGTGTTAAAGTCACATTATAAACTCCCTTAGATTTTACTGGTGTTTTTTGAGAGAGAAGGAAACTAGATTTAGAAAATATAATATATATACACATGTACTTATAAATATTTATAAAGTCTGTGTATAGATGGTAACACCATAGTATGTGGTAGAAGGTATATTATGCTTTAATGCATTAATCAGTGCAGGACCAATGAAGTGCATATTATCATCTCGGTTTTACAAGGTAGGGGAAGGTTAAGTGATTTGCCTGAGACCAGAGACTAAAACAGTGTCACAGATGGGATGAGAAAGGAAGAGGCTCCAGTTCAGGTTGGATTCTTGACAGAACAGGCAATACCAGAAAGAAACAAGGCCCAAACAAGGGCAGTGGTGGCTTGTCACTTCAGTGTCCCTCACATTGCTAAGAGGTGTTGCTAGGGGGAAGCTCCTGTGGTCCCCCTTCTCTTTTCTCACCGGATAAAATAGCAACCGACGCTCTCTTTTCATTCTCTACACCCCAGACTAATCTTTGTCTCTTTTTCACACTTTCTATGTGCTGGAAAATTATTTTCTTTTTATTTTCTAGAGGTCAGACACCTCAGTATCTTGAAGTTCATATGCTGGGCTCAATTTCTCTGCACCAGCAAGAAACACTGGCCCAGGATGATCCTGTCATCATAGCTCCCACTTTGTAAAAATCACCAGTGCCTATTAAAAAGCAGTGATCACTCACACTAAATAATTAGTGTCATTATTAGTACTGTGGCGTAACCTGCAGGGTCCAATTAAGATCCGAACCTTATCATGCTAGGTTGGGGAAACATGTATTAATGCACAGTTTCGGCTTTGAAGATTTTGCATTTTTAATGGATGGAATTAAGAATGGGAAAAAGGAACTTATTCTCCCTATTTCACAGGTGGAGCACTGGGACCTGGAGGTATTAAGTAAGTGAGTTGCCTAAGGTCACGCGGGCTGTGTCAAAGGCAGGAGCAGAACCTGTGTTCCTACGTCCTGATCAAGGAGAACTATGAGGTGGAGCTTATAACTATGATGAGCCTTTATTACAACAGGGAAAGTAATAAACAGAAAAAGAGCTTGGGAAGGAAAGAGGGAGGGAGAGGGATGTGCGTGATTGTGTCTCTCACAGCCAGGCTGTTCAATGACTAGTAACAACTGGTCTTAACTGAGATGCTCCAGGGGATGTCTTATTTCATCCCAAGCCACTTAAAGAGCCAGTTAGTCTTAGAAAACACTGAGCCTATAATCTAATGCCTAAATAACAACATTTGCCATTAAGTTACAGTAAGGAGAACATGTATGTATATGTGTCTATATTTAAAAATACATACACATAAAGTGTTTTACTTGTTTAACTGACATCTATATGTATATGTAATAACACATGCACACATACACCCTGCCCTGTCTTAAAATAATATGGCTAAGTTAGGAGTGGGCCTACCACTGCAGCCTGGAAATACAGATGATTTAGAAGTTGTAGTTAACACTTTTAAGAAAAAAAATGTTTCAATGGAATTCATGTTTTGAAAAGCTGTGCTCAAAGAAAAGCACTTAAGCAATGGCAGAATGTCCCATTCTATCATGTGCAGAATAAAATACTGTTTTCTTTAAATTTTGCCATTTATTTTCAAAATGAAATGTACTTTTTACATAACCTTTTGGAAAGATTTGGGGTTGATACCAGATTTAAAATATTTCAAAGTTAGCATATTTTTTAATTTAATCTGTGGGATGAAAAAAACCTGAAAGAGTTTGTATTCCAGGTAGAAAAAAGGTCAGAGTGATAAAAAAGAAATCCCATGAAATGGAAAATTTGATTCCCCTAGCTGGCAGATAAGAAGTTCCCTCTGCCCCTGTGGTTCAGCTCCCTGGGATAAATAAATGCATTCTGGTAGAGTCCCAACAGATACACTTCCCTCCCCACGGGAGGGTTTCATTTGCAGCCCTTGTGGGTATCAGGGGCTCTTGCCCCGCAGAAGTGGATTCTGGCTCTGCTTCTGACAAAGGTTTCCAGCCAAACCATTTTGTGTTGGTTTGGTACAAGTGGCTGGTTGTTGCGAGTTTCCCATCTTGGAGGGAACCTGGAGATATTGAGCCTCTTCCTGAGCTCAGTTTTTGTCCTTAGAAGGGATGCTGGAAAGCAGCTTTCTCCTCACCACAGAGTGGGCACCCCAAATTAGCAACCACTTTTCACCTTAACCCTTCTGTACTTCAGTCTCTGAAGAAATGAGGCCAAGAAAACTCTCCCCCCACACAGAGGTGTTACAGAGAAAAAGGCATAAATATTTGCAGCACCTTCAGGCGTTAAAGTGATGGGCATTGAGGAAAAGTCCCTGTGGAAATGTATCATTCTGTCTTGGGGAAAAACTGTGCTAACATGCAAAAAAATTTATCTTGAGGGTCATGCATCACATAGGGAAGAAAGTAAAATCCAGAAGAACTTTCGACTATGGGAGCTCTGTCCAGCCTCCGCACAGATTAAGGCCTTATAGGAAGAGAAATAAGTGAGCGTGTATTTGCATTTCTTTTGCAGAGTGGATGTGTGCAGAATAGCAGCTTTAATCCTGGAACTTCCAAAGTGTTGGACGCCTGACTTGGAGATCTGAGTTAGAGTTGTTTAATGTACTTTTTTTTCACATCTCTTTACACAGACACATTAGATAGGCAGCATATATTTACATTCTGGATTTATGAAGTTGTAGCTGAACGTTTTTCTAAATTACTGTGAAACTAACACTTTTCACATCCCGTTCAGTCTTTTTGGGCATCCTCATTTGCACTTCAGATCGCGCAGTTGCAGGTTTGACTTCGTTTCTCTCTTTCTGCTGCGTTGGCAGCTCTTTCCCATTTTCATATATTTCCATCTTCTGGTTTAAGTGACCTTGCCCATTCACCCTTAAAATTCCACCCAACTGAAAACCAGTCCTGCCTCCAGGCCTGTAACTTCGGCCTCTGTATCCCCGGACAATGGGGTGAAGAAGGCAAAAAAAGGGACATTCCTGCAGGTCTTCCGTGTGTGGATAACAAACAGGGCACAAGAGGAGGGCATGTAAATCAGAAATCACTCCATTAGCTTGTTAAGCAGTTTTGGAGTGACACCAGGTACATTAGGAGCTGGCAGCCACAATGAAGGGATCCTGGCCATTTGATATTCATGAGATGAAGAAGGTTTAAGAAGAGAAAAGGAAGGGGGAGGGAGGGATGTGGGCTTTCTAATGTAAACACCATTATCATTTGAAAATCAATTAGCTCCTTGCACTGAGGGAATGAGGAGACTTAAGGCCCTTTTCTGAACTGCTATTGTGAGCCTGGGTTATTTACTTTAATTAAGAGGAGACAGAGTGGATTATTGTCTCAAACTAAGGAGTTGGGAAGAGTCAGAAAATTACACTCTACCTCACTGCACAACAAAGCCAGAGTAAGAGACAGGCTCCAAACCCAGCAAAGTCGGAAAGAAATTAGCCTTTAATCTGGATTCGTCCTACATAAGAAGCAATCAAAAGGAAGCAAGGTTCGGAGCCTTCTTGCTAAGCATCAGGCGTGATATTGCAGTGGCTGTCACTGCCAGCACTTCTGCTGAAGCTTAATGTTGGGACTGGAAGGGGCTTTTGCCCCTGGAAGGGCTAGAGTTTGAGAGCAAAGATTTGCTTTGGCCTAAAATTTGACACACTGGAGTGTCAGGTGTGGGGCTGCGTTTCCTCCTGCCCCCTCCAACACGACAATGGAGCAATGCATTGCTTTAGAAAGAAAGATACGTAATTGTTGATGCAAAGATGTCTCTCCTGGATGAAGATGCTTCTATTTTTTGGCTCTTATTTAATTCAAACAGCTTGGATTAAAAAATTAGAAAAAAAAGAGAAGAAGGAGGAAAAAAAAAGAAAAGGAATTTGGCAAGTGACTAATCCACAATATTGTCTAATTTGGCATATGGAGAAACACCCCCCCGAGGTATCTAATACTGAGATGTTTCAGCTCTGCTTTGCATTGCCCACTCTTACTCTGTGTACTCTAAATATGTATTAAGTCAGTCGAGCATGGCAGCTGCTGAAGGAGTTGCCACAGCTTACTGGGTAAATAATGATCGGTTTTTAAATCACCTAAATGCGTATCTACCCCAAAGACCTTGGCGGTGGCTTATGGGAATGCTGATTTGCATTTTAAAAATTTGCTCGGATGTATTTGCAATTGCTGTGCCTCCTGCTGATTGCTGCATGCTCCAGTTTTAAGTCCAGGGCCCAATTCTACTCTCAGTTATGAATGGATGAATATGGAGTGTCATCACTGAAATCATAAACATGAAGTCAAACTTAGGAACCAGTCTGCTCAACGAGTTTTGCAAGGAATGCAATTTGGCACCAAGATTTTTTTGGTGATTTTGTAACTTTAAAAATAAATCCCAGAGAACTGAGGAGCACCTTTTTTGGGGGGGCTCTATATGGGAGAGATAGGCCAAAGACGAGCTGCTGTCCAACTTTTATGATGAAGTAGGGCAGAGCCAGATCATGTGTAAATGATCCCAATCAGGCTCTACATGTCTAGAAAACATCTGCCCAATACCAGGCTTTGGGGCCTAGACGTGCTTTTTTTGGTGCATGGAGAGAAAACCGGTGTCTTTTTCTGAAATCTTGACACACATCCAAGCTCATCGACTCTCAACCCTTCACAAAACTGGGACCTTCCTCTGTGTTTTATTATCAGAGATACCTTGGCTTATGGTGAACGCAGAAACACATGGCTCTGGAAGCAAATGGATGAGAAGGCTTTTCAGCGGGCCCTGGGGAAAAAAACACTCATTACTTTAGGCAGCACAAAGAAAACTTATATTTTTATATAGAGCTGGTCAGAGTTCTGCCAGGCATTCATGGCTCCTTTCCTCCAGACCATGGACTCTGCATCTCTGCAGCTGGATTCCTTTTTTTCTCATTTGATCCTGCAATTAAACTGAATCTTTTTCCTATGACAGCCATTCCCTCTTTTCTGCTTATGTTTCTCATGGGCAAGTGTCTTCCCATGCACTATAGGTCTTGTTGAAATGCCCGACCTGACTCTGGAGTTCAGTGAAGCAGATGCACGTGAGTGTGTCCCAGCTGAGTTTTGTCCCGGCTCTTTCATCTCTCTTACGAGTCCGTACCTTTTCCAAGCCGGGTAACTAGGCCAGACCTAGTGACCTGCACCTCAGATGTCCTCCGTGACTCTTCCACCACCTCTCCTTGCTCTCCCTTGGGGAAGGTCCACTCTACCCTATAGCATGAGGTGCACAGACCTCCAGGTGAGGTCACATTAGCATGCTCATAGGGTGGGTGTTTTTATGACCCAGCATTAACATTGATCTCAGTTATTCCCCTTTTTGGGGATTTTCAGTTGTGTCTCCATTCACTAGTGGAAAGAAAATTGGCCTTGTGAATGACAGAGCTAAGCAAGGCTCATCCCTTTCTACCCTCACTGACCCCACATGCCGAGGGACCATCACCAGATGTCACACGGCAGTGGAAGTAGAGGTCCAAACACACGCAGGTGAGAACCAGAGCCCAGGTGAGAAATGAGAAGTACGGAGAAGCGAGACTCCCGACAGCCGTGAACCAGGCTTTGAAACCCTTGGAGATGAAGAGCTGGACCCAGTGATGCGAAGACAACGGCTGCCTTCCTTGAATGAAGCATCACCACAAAAAGGCTGAACATGGTGCTGTTGGTGTCACATCCTGGAGGACCTGGGGAGGTGTAATGTAAGACAGATGCTCAACTGTTGCTCTCTCCTCCTTTTGCAGGGTATAGCTTTTAATACTTAGCCACAATGGGCACAGATAATGCATTAATTCCAGCCTTAGCTCTGTACTTGTTGGATTAAAGTGAGTTCTTTATGTATATATTGTCTGGTTATTGTAATATTATTTTGTGATCTTGAATATACTTAATTGTATTAGAAATGGTGCACTGGAACCTTTTTCATCATTATTAATACAAAAATAAATAAAAGGAGGATTTTTTTTTTGTTCCCCAGGAATAAATCAAATCCTCAGCTGGAGTGCAGGGTCAACAGACCCACAGGGCTGAGCTGCTGGCTGCAGATAGCATATGTGTGTATGCATAGATGACTACACACAAGTGTGCCACCAATATGTTTGCATTCCTACAGTTGTTCATTATTTGCATCTATTATCCAGTGGAGAGAGCACAAATGTATGCAATTGAGACACAATAATGCAGGGATATGAAAGGACCAATCCATCAGTTCAAGTGTGTTTGGGTTTAAGGAGAAGGGGACATACTGATAAATTCACTGATTTATTCTCAGTAACTCTCACGGTATTCTGAGGCAGGGCCTGAGCCACCGAAGCTGCTGGAGCTGACAGTGATTTATATCAGCTGGAAGATCTGGCCTGGAGCTTTTAAGTGTATGTCAAGCACCTCCAGCACTTTATGAATCTTTTTGGATGAAGTTTTCCAAACCAAAATCTGAGGGAAAGGCAAAGCCATTAAGAAGGCGGTGAGCACATGCTCGACTGTGTTTTGTGTTTAGGGATTCTTATCATGTTTGTTGAGGTCCTGGTCAGTTTTGAACATCCATCTGTTCGGAGTCGTGGGCTACAGCCCTGAATAGCAACCGTGGTCTCATTCCAGAAGAACCAAAAAGTCCCTAAACACTGGTTGGGTTGAACTGAGCCTGGTAAGAAGATGACAGGCAAGGTTGTTAATTGCAATCTCTTATTCTTATAGTCAGGCTATAGAGATGTTTTGACAACTTTTAGAGCTGTGTGGAGCAAAATCTTCCTGCATGCTCCAGCGTTGTTACATGGCAGAGTATTGGAAAGCTTAACTGAAGAGCCAAAATGACTTGACCATAAACTTTTTGGTTTATGCTGCCATCTCTTTATTATAAGCTTAAAAATATAGAGATGTGAAACATGGCATGCCCAGGAGTGCAGCCCAAGATGAGGGTAAAGGAGGTGGGAGGGAACAAGCCAGCAGCAAGGTGGAGGGTACACAGGGCTGGGGCTCAGGAGCTGCATTCCTGGCTGTGCTGGGGACCTGGGGTAATGCCCTTCTTGTCTCTGTTTCCCGTCTATCTTTTGTGAAGTTAATTATAATCTCACTGCAGCAGAGGATTGGGGCTTTTTCAGGACCCATGAAGACAGTTGACCCTATGTGCTAGGATAAGTAGGTAAAAGTAATGGGAATGAGCCCTGGGGGAAGGTAGGGGCTGAGGGAGGAGGGGGGAGATGGGCTGGTTCCCAAATCACAGATTTAAAAGGTTTCCAGCTCAGGAAGGTGAAGGAGGGCTCAGACAGGAGCTACTTGGCATATGAAGGAACTGTTCCCCTGAGGGGTCCAGCTGCCTAATTTGCAGGAGGGCAGAACTGTTTTCTTTTGGGTGGAGTTGCCCCAGTCCCTTATTCTTATTGGAAAATAAAGCTAATTTTGAAGCTTAAGCCTGAACTGTTCTGGCCAACAGGAAGGTCACTGGCAGGACTCATCATCAGCCTACAGCATATCCTGTCTAGGTGCAGCACCCTGTATGATGGCTGTTGAACATCCACAGATTTTGCTATTGTCATGATTTAATAATAAGCAAGACTCCTTATTGCATCCTCAGCTTTCTCCTAGATGACTCAGTTATCAAGGCAGCTTGCTAAATTTATGCACTGGTGTAAAGTCAGTGGAGTTACAACAGCAAAGAACTTGACTCCTTCTTACAGGTCTGGTCAAAGGCAGATCTTATCAGTAAACAATTTACTATAGGTTTGATTCCACTCCATGGGCTCTATAAGCAAGGAGTTCTGAAAAATGTTTTATTCATACCCAAGTATTCAATTATCTTTGTTTCCCTAATGTCCTGTCCCCCTTTTTGCAACAGGGAACGAGGGTGGCTACCTGGGGAACAGACCTTGCTCCTTCATATGTTCCTTTCCAAGCCACTGGCAGAGCTAGTGAATGAGTGTCCTCCAGGACGGGCCAGAAGCAGAAAGCTCCTACCACTCTTCGTAGCCTCAGTCTTTGCTACCCAAAACCAGTGTCTTGCCATTAGCTGTGAACGTGCGGCCCTTCCCCATGCATCTCACAGACCCTGTTTTGTTCTCTCACCGCTTTCAGAGTGGGACTGGACCTGAGAAGGAAGGATTACAGCTCCTGGGGCCCAGGCTCACCCCTGGCAGAGCGCAGCTGAAGAAAGTGTTGTCAAACACAGACAGGGATGAACTTGCACTGTTTGTCTCTGATGCAAATGTTCACAGGAGGTTGTTGCAAGGATGGGCTCGGCTCAGTGCTCAGCGTGTGAGTACAGACTTGGGGGTTACAGGAGCAACTGTGTGGTGATGCTGATAGGGACGTGGCAGGTTGTCTTTTGCTCAAGTCCTTTACCACTTGTTGGACTAGTTCCAGAGACAATTCTTACTCAATTTCTAGCTCCAAAAAACTCATCCACAGACTAAAGGGCTTGCCTACATATGTTCATCTAGTTGCTGCTTTGCTAGTGGAAGAGGCTTTTGCTGTCATTGACCCCACTGGAAGCTATTGCCTTAGTGGGATGAGCTCCCGTAAGCATTCCCTAACTTGCAGATCTCAAGACCAGCTGAGCTAAAAAAACCTCTTGTGGAAAAAAGTTAAAAGTGACTGGGCTTGTTCCAGCTGAAGTGGGCTAGGGGCTGTTTGCGCTGGCATTTGAGCTGGCAAACTGGTGAGAGATGGGTGAATAACGTTTTGCCCCAGACTGGTGTGAAGCTGCTCGGGGTGGGGGGTTGGCTGGAGGAAGGCATATGATTAAGCACAGTGTTAAGGCTGAATAGAAGTGACGGATCCAACTGCTGGTCCCACAGAAGCGCTGAAGAAAGAGGGAATTCTCTGTAAGAGTTCCTGAGAGGTTTATTGTTCCCTGGTGGTAAGGCTGCAGGACATGTCAGTGAAAGGCTGGCCTCTCTGCAGAGACCTTGTGCCTCTGCAGTGACGGCTTTCCCAGAGCTGATGCCTGTTTTTCCCCCAGTAGCTTCCTGCCAGATCTCCTTGCCTCTAAGGATGTTGGCCTGGCAGGTTGCCTGGCAGCCAAGTGCCCTTGGTCCTCCCCGGATCATGGGACCGTAGGATGTCAGCTATGAGATCAGACCAGCTTGCTTAGGGCTGTATATGGGCTGTTGGATATTTGCCTGCGTTATCCAGGGATTGCGGCTCTGCTGTACTGGCTTTTGACACCCTGGGTTCTGTGGTTCCTCGGGTAGCCAGGTCCAAAGCTGGCTGACCATCAAACCCGGCAGCTTCCAGCCTTCCAAACTGCTGAGGATGCAGAAGCCCTGCTGCCAAATTACTCTGCCCCCAAGTTTCTGTTACTTCTTCCCAAACAGGATTTTTTTGTCTTCTCTTCCCTCCTCCTTTCCTCCAAACAAGCCTTTCTCTCTCTCTTACCCTCTTTGTATATAGTTGAATAAAATCATATCAAAGTAGATGTTTTCTCTTGGAGTGAAATATGCCTTGGTGACTGACATTTGTCTTTTCAAGATGTGGGGAAGATGGTTGCGTGGGCTCAGGGTCAGATATCAGAGAACCACTACTGACTCAACCATTGATTTATCCTAAAACATGGGGGAAAGTCACTTAAACCAGGGAATTCCTTGCTGCAGGATTTTATGGATACTAAAAGTTTCCTTGGATTCAGAGTCTGGTAGGATAAATTCGTGTAGGAAAACCCGCGGAGGTCCTTCACAACAAATAAATCACTCATGGCTCAGGAAATTCGCAAACCACAAATTGCTATTGTTTGTGGGAAAATGACCGCGTTTCCTTTTTCTTATACTTTACTTATTGTAAGAGGTTGTCATAGATGGGACACGGGGCAGAAGGAATATTGTTATGTTCTCCTGTTGGGCTTTACCTCCATTTGCCTGGTGGGATGAGTCGCCATACGCCCTCGGATCTTGGCTTCCCAGTGGCCCATGCATGGTGTGATAGTCTCTGGAACATGGGCTGGAGCTTCTTTCCTATGGAAATGACACTGTTGGGTGTGGCTGGTGCATCTCTGATATGGTGCATATACTGATATGCATGGCTGAAGTGTGGGTACATGCGGACCCAGAAACTCAGAATCACCCCTGTGCCCATATTGCCTTTATTTCTGTGCACAACTCCCAAACACGCTCCATTTCCTTTAACAGAGTAACGATCGTCTTTTTTTTTTGCCCCCATAGGTTTCAGTATCATTAATACTCTATTGACCAGGCACTGACTTTGGATGAGGAAATGCCCATGTGTGATTGTAATGAAAGTCTGAGGAGTTTATTCAGATTGGGTTCACACAGAAGCCTCTTTCATGCCATACCACAGATTTCCTCCCAACCCCTTTTTTGACTGACTACTTGTGCATTTCCTCCTCCCTCTCCTTTTCCCTTGAGGGAAACCTTTAAATAAAACCTTTCCCAGACTGTCATTTGCCTCTAGAGCGCTGTTGAAAACCCGCAGTGGCATTGTTCAAACAGCAACTGGGTCACCCTATACCACTCACCAGCACATTTGGTCTTAGTCTGCTCACATTGATCCATGGAGGGAGGAAACAAAAAAAGTTGAAGCACATGCTGGACTGGGGAGCCTGGCTTGAGATCCACAGGATTAGGTCTGTTAGCAGTGCTATATGTAACCTTGACATGCAATCAGCAAAGTAAAATATTCATTATTGCCTGACTGTCAGCTGAAGACAATTTCAATTATTCTGGCATTTCAATGGATGAAGAAACCCTTTAGGCTGGCTCATGAGATTAGACTTAAAGACTCTGTAAATTAAGAAAGTTGCAATCAGTATATTATCTGGCAGGCAGCTGTGGAATATGCTACAACAGGGAGGGGAAGGAAGAAAGAAAAAAAGATACAAATTGCTATATTCAGGTTGTGGTTTTGATATATCAATTTACAGTTTTAACATATGCATTTGTGAAATAATTGTTTTGCATTACTTAAATCAGCTTTAACAGCATCAGTGTGAAGTTTCGAACTCCTATAGCTTGAAAGGTCAGTTTTTCTTTTGCCTTGCACTTTCTTTGAAAGACTAGTTTTGGTTGGAGGAGGAAAAAAAATTAAGCATTGCTGGAAGAACAAATCTTTCTGAAAGGTATTCAAATATTATAATATATGGCTGTTGATCATAAAATTCCATTAGAAGCGACATTTGTAATGTCCCCCAGGTTAATTTTTAAAATATGATCTCAGCCTCCTTTTGCTAGATATGCACAAATGTGGTAATTATGACCATATATGGCCTTTACTGCTCCTGTCTGACGTGTTAAGGCGAATAATTTATATCATCATATCTTGCATTTCTAGAGCTTTTATCTCTGAGTTTCCCAAACTGTTTCAACATCTTTACAAACAACAGTGCAGAACCTGTTTGCTTCCCCCAGTTATATGACTCCTCCTGGTCAGAAATGCTGAGGGCTGAAAAATGGATAAATTTCAGGCACTTTTGGCGACGAACAAGTACAGTTTAGTAGTAGAGTGTGCTCATTCTTGTCAGGTGGGATTTTGAGTTATACCCTTCAGGAGCTCTACGTAGAAAAGACAGATTTGCCTCAGGCAGGGAGCTGGTGAGTTGTGACTGTAGAGTAGTTGGTGAAAAACAGTGGTTGAGTTGTGGCAAAGAGGACTTCAGCAGAGATGATGAGTGGGAAGGGCTCACTGAAAGTTGGGCCATCTTCTTCGTTGTTGCTGCCACCCCAGCTAGCTAGGCTGAGGAAATGCATTTACCATCGAGCTCCCTACAGCCACACTATATAGATATAAAAATGATTACAGCCCAGTGAGACAGATTATATACCTCTAAGTTGCCTTTGGTGATGTCCACTCTGCATTTTAAGGGTAAGTGCCCAGCTGTTGACCCTCAACCTTGCTAACAAGGGTAGTTTTGGATGGCCTGTGTCACGCAAAAATGTCAAGGGGACACTCCGTCCAGAGTCTGAATTTATGTGTGCACTTGAAGACATATTGTCCTGTGGTGCAGATGAGATTCACATGTCTTAAGAGAGTCTTTCCACTTGCTGCTGCTAGCCTTCACTCTCTGGTACACATGACTCAAGGTGAGCGGTTTCCTCTGCAAATAGCCTTATGACTGCTCTATAAAGGCTGATAAATCCTGAATTTTTAGTTTTTTTAAGACACTTTTATGCCCATTCTCTTTTCTATATAAGAAGTGAAACAATGGACTGGGAGCAAGGCCTCACCCTTTTTCTCTTACACATTTTGCTTGAGCCCAGCCAGGCTCAGGACTAATTCCTGCACAGGATTCATCCTACTTATGTCAGATGTTTACAACATGGAAGGAAATATCTTAGATTCCCACTGTAGTCACTAAGGAGAAAGAGACACTCCAGGAATCCAGACTGTTTTATCTTAAGGTGGACACCTCACTTCAGGCAGAGGAACCACGATCTAGAAGTTCCTGTTTCTCTCCAGTAGCTGTAAAGGAAACCTTGACTACTAGTTCATATACAAATGTTTAAAGCTAGGTAAGATAAATACCACCCATTTCCTTGCCTGCAGAATGGTTAGACCATACAGCCTTCAGTACAGAGCTTGTGTCTTGCCATGGACATGTAGAGTAGAAATTACAGTGTTGGTAGATCTTGGCTGGAACCGCTAGAGATGATGACAACAGCAATAACCACGATAACAGCAGCAACAACAGCCATAGATCTGATGCAAGGATCCATCGAATATAAGATTTCCACTACCCATCGTCCTTAATAACTTTCACTTATCAACCTAATTTTAATCTCATCAACCTTAGTGCAGACTTCATTCACTTCTGTGAAGCTATTTTCAAATGATAGCAATGTAAATATGACTTTGATCTGTAGATCATGTGCTACCAAGAAGATTGGTGTCTGTAGGGTTTTATTTCCAGGTTGTGACCTGTTTCTGGATTAATAAAATGATGCGAGTAACATCTTGGAAGTTAGACTTTGAATGTTGGAATTCAAAGGTTCAAATTTCCAAGCACAACTACTGATTCTCAGAGTCTCTCTTTTTGAATGGCTTGAACTTGGATGCCTTCATGAACTTGATTCCTGAGTGTTGAGTGCCCCCTTTCTGAAATCCAGGCTCTGATAAAAAGGTCTTAGGTTGGCAACATACAAGCATACACCCCAAATCTCTGACTACTTTCAGAAATCTTGGTCAAGGATCACTTAACGCACCTAGGACATCCAATAGGCATCTTGCATATTGCACACTTTCTTTTTTTTCAAGTGAGATTTTGACCTATATTTGAAAAACAAATAATTTTGGAAGTTGAGACGCAGTATTTTTTACTGATGATTCTTTTGAAATATTCAACATTGCCTGTGTTGTTTCTTTTTTTCCCCCCTGAGTTTGGCTAGCAAAGCTGTAAACAGATCCTTAAAAAAATAAAAACCTCACTAGCAATTTACCCCACAGTTATGCATCTTTCTGCTTTGGAGAACATTTAGCTAAAATTAGATGACAGCTCTATACCCTTAGAACCAGTGTTATGTTTTTCCTCCATTTCTGATCTACATAATTCAAAACAAGGAAATGTTAGCAGGTAAAACTGCAGGGTAAAACCTTTGGCTGCTGGAAATATTTGCATTTATTAGGCTAACAACTGTAAAGCAGATATGCACATCTTTAGACTTCCTCATTCTTGCCTTATTAAAAAAGATCTTTGAAATTCAAAAGCTTCCATGTAAATGTTGTGGAGGGTTTTTTCCTTCCCCTGATGCAGATGATTGTACTTGGGTGGCTTAAAAAAACAGAACCTGGAACCAAGCGCCTCAACACATCACTGCTGGTTAAAATCCAGACCTGGTCTGGATCTAAAATTTGGCAATGGCTGAAATGAGGGTCCCCACCATCTCCCTCAGACTCATGAGTTTGAACTTTTCTGTAGTACACAAGCTTGTTAGAGAAAACCGGCTTATCCTGGTCCATTTGCTTGCAGGTAGGCGAGTATTGCGCACCGGTCTTTTCCCAGCTCTGTGGTGCTGGGCGCTGCATAAGGGGTGTTTGGTGTGCTAACCCTCTCCATCTGATGCAGGAGGGGGTGACTGCTAGGGGAGGGACCACCTCATCCACCCCTGCCCGCACTGGGAAGCAGATTTCCCCAGGTGCCGTTGGTGGCTGCCGTGATCTGATGGGCAACCCTTGCTTTGGGAGATAGGACAGCTGAAGCATGCTTCAGCCTGTATCTGGATCATACCTTGAGACCTTCTCCAGGAAGGGTGTCCGTTAGAAACTGGTGTAGACTGCCAGATCTGCAAAGGTGACTTTTTCACTGTCATTTTGCCATATGAGGAGTTCAGACGCATGAGCATGTCAGTGATGAAAAACAATTTACCCTCTGTTAGCTGTTGAATCAGGGCAAATGCCAGCTCAACCTTCAACGCAGAGAGGACTGCATTTTCATGGCTCTGTCTATATTTTTCCATGTTGCGTACATCTATATCACACAAGATCATCCTTAAATCACAGTTACAAATGCTTAATCAGTAATGCTAACTAATAAAGTATCCCTTGCGGCCTTTTCAAGAAGGTATCAATCGATAACAGAGCATTAAACAAAACAAAACACAAAAGAACGCTTCCCCTCCTATTTACAGAAGAAAATGACTCACAAGGGACAGTTTCTTGTCTTTTCACAATACAAGGGTAATGCCCTTCATGGCAAACACTGGAGTTTGAGCCCAGACTTTTATAGATGTTGTGTTGATATATTTTCTCATGGGAAACACTGGACTAGTCCAGACAAGCATCTGTGATTTCTAAGTGGACTGAGGCAAGGCTGAGGAATTTCAAAAGGACACCCTGACTGAGTTTTAATGCTTCATGGGATAACACCAAGTGACAGTTTTCAAAAGACTTGTTAAAAATTATTCTTATTCTGAAGACAAAGGGAACTCATTCCAGAGTTTGACAATAGATGAACGGCTAACTTTACTAATTCAACTTAGGGCTTCTTTTTCCCTACTTCTTTCTTTCACTTGGATTGGTTTTGCTGAACCAGTTAAATTGCTGGAGCTTACTTCAATATGGCTAATTCTCTAAACCAATGTTTGAATTTTATACTAATTAGGGCCAATCCACTGTCATTTTTTTCTATAATGTTAAGAGCAGTGGCCACAGTAACTCACTGAAATTTAACATAAAAGCAAGATAAAACAATTAAAGTGGGAGAATATTTGATTAAGTAGCTCATTGATTTATAGTGGAGTAAATTGAAATTGATGGGACAGAGAATTTTTTTTTAATGGCAACCATATTTTATGTTCATTATCAGAATCTCTGGGCTCTTTGTGCTTTTGTGATTAAAAAAAAGCAGTTTAGGGATAGTAACTCTGGGATTTATTGCTCTTGTCTTCTTTTTGAAGGCCTTTTTTTTTTTCTTTTTCTGCTTCCTGTGGTAAAATATTAAGGCCCCATTGAAAAGTTGTATGAAGTAAATATATTGCTAACCAACTAGTGGCTGTTTGACATCATTTAAACAGCATTAATCCTGACAGTTACACAGGGTAAAAAAACAAACACACAGTTTTGTTTTGGTGACAGGGATTAAACCTCTCCTCAGGGAGGTTTTGGCACTGAAGCAGGAGCTCACTGGAAGGGAGTCTCATGCACTGGAGGCATCAGCAAACGTTGTCCCAGGGGCTGGGAAAACCCATCACGCAACGGGGAGAAGACGGGGGTGAAGGCACTACAGCAAGGAGCATCCCCCAAATTGCCGACTCCCAGGCTCCCTGTTTATCCACCAGACTCTGTAGATGTCATGAAGCGCTCACCTCCGCTAGCAGGGATGGAGTGAGGAAGGGGGTTATTCCCCCTCTTTCCACTCCCTGAAGGGTGTTTTCCACTCTTTTAGAAGTATAGTTACTCTCCCATGACACCAAAAAAGCAGGGGTGTTTTCCAGCCCTCCCCATGCTTGCAATGGAGAGACAGAAAAAGACCAAAGCTCCAACGCACAAAAATATTTAGGTGGCATCTTATGAAATGCAAATGTTAAGAGACTTGCCCAAGGACGCAGAGAAAATCAGTGGCAGAATGAGCAAGCCAACTACAGAGAGGTGAGCATTGAAGAGTACTCTGCAAACCACAGGTACATGCATCCTACCTACCATGCATATATACATCCTATACCATTGTATACTCACGGTACATCTGCCTAAGGCTTCCTTGCAACCTTTTCACGTGGCTCAAAGAATACTGGAGTAGAGGGGGAAAATCACACTCAGACTCCTGTAAATGTTTAACTGTTTGAAAAAGGGAGGGGAGTTTTTATCAGTCTCCGCGTGCACTGATACATATGCACAGTTTCACTCACGGACTCACAGTGATGCCTGCACAGCCGCCCGCGCAGGATGATTTCTAAAAGAAAACACGTGCAGTGATCCAGGATAGTGTCTTGCAGCTGATCACACCGGTAAGGTAAAATAGGCCTGGAGAAAAAAAGAAATATAGGAAATAAGCTACCTGATTAATGAACGTAAGCCTATGAAAGGGTTTTGTTGTTGCTGGGAATTTGTTTAAAGAGCTACTGCACTTTCCAGGAAAGGAGGTGATAAAAGCAGAAACCCAAGGCAAAGTTATACAGCTCGCGCAGATAGAGCAGCCGATGAAATCAGCTCCTTTTTTTCTCAGCGTTCGTTCTGCTGCCAAGCGTCCTCACCATGGAGTTGGGAGACTCCAGGGCCATCTGTTCAGCTTTTCAGAGACCTGCTTTTCAATAGTGGGGCTCTGTTTTGTGGCATTTCTTCCCAGAGTTACCTTTTTGCAGGGACATCTGTTTGAAGGTCAGCTCGAACAAAAGTATCGCCTCTCAAAAGAGAGGCTAACCCATGCCAGGAGTGGGGCTGAGTGGGGAGAGAGAGGGACAAGGAAGACACATTTTTCACTAATTTGGTTTGTACCCTACCAGTCCCCTCCTGTCTTTCCTCGGGGCATGTTTCAGAGCTGTGACATCCAAAGGAACTTGAATGCACCTCTTACTTTCAGTACTACTCACCCCAGGGGTCCAGAAATCACAAGCCAAGCTCTTCAAAATTACAAGATTGGGTTAAAAGCCATGAAACTGCTGTAAAAATTACATTTCAGGGATCTTTCTCTTTACCTTCTGTCTTCAGAGACTTATGTTTGCATCCTGCTTGTTTCAGGATTTCTCTGCAGCAAAAGAAGGTTAAAAGAGGCATCAGTTTTTAGTTAAGTGTGAGACAGTCCTGTGGGAAGAAGAGCTGAAACTTTACGGAAAATACTGTTACTGCAAGGTATGTCGTGGTGGCTGGCAACCCAGTTTTTGCTCAGCATGAGGAATGAGACGACTTTAGGGCCCAGCCTTCGAAGGTGCTGAGGATACCCTGCAAATGCAAAATGGGGATGCTTCGCTTGTCTTCATCCTTCATCCTAACTGTTCTTCCGGAGGGAAAGAATTTGATCTAGACGCTGAAATAATACAGTGGCTTTCAGGGGACCTAAGCCCTGCTTAGTGGTTCCCATGCTTTGCCAGCCAAGGTAGGATTGATCTTAAGTCATAACTACCTGGAAGGCTGGTGTGTCAACTCAGCTAGTCATCACACCTGCAGAGAGACAGATACCTCCGCAGGGTGCTTCCAGCCTTGTTAGACACCAGCACTGGCAGATGATGGGTTGCCCTCTGCAAGTGTCTGTTTCCTTCCAGTAATCACAGAGGAAACCTCAAAAACTACTTAAGTTTAGACTCTCACCTTTTTGTGGCTAAAATTAAGTGTCTCTAGACTGATACCCTGGAGTCAGCGTGGGTATAATGCTCTCTCTGAACACGACGACTGCCTGGTCCTTATGGCTCTGCGTCTATATTGACCTTTTCTTGAAAGACCACCAGTGCTAGTGCCAGAGATGCCCTTGGGGTGGGGGAAAAATGCTACTTTCAGTAAGGCTGTTGGCAACTCCTGGATGCAAAGAGTGCAGGAATGCAATAGCAGCGGGGACTTGTTCAGGTCTTGAAAGGAATCAGAAGAATTTTTTCTTATTAGCATGGCTGAAAAATAACATATAGATATACCATGCTAACCATAGGGCTGTGTGTACATGACTGTGTGTATGCACACAGGCAAGCACACGCACAAAAACCCCTCAACACACATATCTCTGTAGTTAAAATTAAAATTTATGCTATTATCCTACTCTATAGTATATGCACACCCGCACAAACAGAATAGTTCAGCCATACTAGCATGTCTTTGGTTTAGGACAAACAGAAGATGATAATATTGAGACCTTGCTGTACCAGGGGAATTATAATTCCCTTCTGCAGTCATGGTTGGGAAAAGATTACTGCGCTGGTAGCAAGTTTCCAGCCCTCAAATCCCCAGCCAAGGCATAGGGGGATCTGGAAGCTGGGGAGGGATTATTGCTACCCAGTTGAGGGAAAGGGATATGTGGAGGCGGGCTTTAGTGCAGCCTTGAAGTATTTAATCCAGCACAAGCAGCCGGAGAGCAGTGGTGGTTATCACTGGTGGGGTTTACCAAGGGGGTCCCCAGCACGGATTGAACCTCAGTGAGGGGGGAGGCTGGGGGGTGTTTTGGGAAGGGAGGAGAAGGCACTGGGGCTCATGGCTGAGGCAGGAATAAGAAGCCCCATGGCAGAAGGCAGCCAGGGAAAACTGTTAAATTTGATGAATGGGTTTGAAGAGCCACTTTGGTGGCTGCAGTGCTCGCCTACGCGGCAATTTGGGCATCACTCTGAGCCTACGGCTGAGGCCTGACCCATCCACGCTGTCTCAGCAAACTCAGACACATCTGTCTTGGAGTCCAGAGGTCTCTGCAGAGGGGAAGGATGAGGTGATGGTGGTAAGGAAAAGCTCAAGCACACAACCAGCGGAGACACAGACCACCTTGAGGTCAGCTCTTCCTAAGCACAGTATCGAACCACACCTGGGCTAAGCGTTACTGCTCCAGACTAAAAGGCAAAGGTCACAGGGGTATTTAGGACCTCTCAATTTTCCTCATCTCATAATCACAGTTTAGCTTGGCTCACAAAGAATGGACTACAACCCAGGCAGGGGCAACCACCTGCAGTATCTGGGACATGGTGGTATTTCCTAGCTGTGCCCTGGAAACTGATGCCAGCTGAGCTGGTGGCTTGGCATCGTACGGCTGTGCTGTCTGTCTCAAGGTGCAATTTTCTCCGCAGCCTGCAGCAGTGAGGAGCAAGGCTGGGTGTTATCCGGATGGGAGGCCACTGAGGAAGCAGAGCCAATGTGTTTCAAGAAAAGGGGCCGGTTGCTGACCCTATCAGTGACCTTTTGTCCTGTAAGACACTATCTATCTGAAGAGAGATTAAACTAAATAGCTGTGGTCTTCACTTTCTGTGCAGACTCTCTACAGAGAACTCTGCTTTCTACCGGTCTCATTGCCAGGTTAAAATAAGCTGAAGTCCTGAAGCTCTGCTCTGGAATAAGTGTACCCACAAAAAAGTCATGTCTGGATCTGAGCAGTGTTACCCTTTGACCAGTCAAGTCTCCTTGAACACCTTAAGACTGTGTGAGCCTAGGGACTGCTCTGTTTTGCAAGAGTAATCCTTGTAAAGGAGAGAAGGAAGATCTCAGTTAGCCTGTGATATCACAGGGTGATTAGTCACCAGAGAAAAGTCTCTGCTTCTCAAATTCCCCTGGGTCTTAGATCTGGAGCTGGATGCACATTTCTGGCTGGGTATCCCCTTCTCACAGACGAGACCCTGAAGCGTAAATTATCTTTCCTGGCAAAAGACACGGGGAGGAGAGCAGGAAGAGGATCTAAAGGATGATTCCCTCTGGAATAACATGACTGCCAAAATAATCTGTTGGGGATTAATGAGCTCAAGGCCAAGCTAGAGTCATCCTCTTTCAGGAAGTCTAACCCGAGCCAGTGGACGGCGGTGGCCTGGGTGAGGGAGCTGCAACCATCTCCATGGTGGTCTCCAAGCTGCAGACCTGAAAGGATTACAGTTTGTTATGTCCTCTCATTTTAACTCTCTTTTTCATTGGTGTTAGCAACCACATCAGAGTTAGCTGAGTTTTCAAATGATGTATCAAGGAGTATTGTGGCTGATCTCTACCTTCTGTAGAAATCTGCTGGGCTGAATTTGCTCCCATCAGGGGGGAATTCAGACCTCTCGTTCACCCAGTGCTTCAGCTTTGCGGGCCAAACTTACCTTTGAAGTCAACAGCTTTAGAACCACTTCTTTGGCTGTTGAAGTTCATAGAGCACATCTGATTTACACTAATGCAGAGAATCTGGCATCTCAGTCCTGCTGGAGTGAATGGCATTAGCCCAAGTCTGAATTTGGCCTTTTGACTTTCAAAAATTGGCTGCAAAATGAGGGATCCTTGTCAGCTTTAAGATTGATGCTGTATGACTCCAAGCACGTTTGTCATCTGTTTGCAAAGTGAAAATAAGCCTACAGTTGTTGACAGTAAATGAAGTAATATTTACATAATACAGTCATACCTGTTTCCTGGTAAAGAGATCAATGCATATTTCTTTTTGCAATAACACATCCATGCTGTATATCTTCACAGAGACAATAATATTTGAAGTGAAACATTCATCCAGCTATATAATTACTTCTATTGTTTTCCATTTGCTTTTTGTTCCCTAATAGTTTATTACTAGTGGCCAATAGTCAAAAACAATCCAGAGGCATGCAAAACAAACCCTTGTTCCAGGTCCTTTCAAAGATATCTTGGTTATTAAAATTACTGTCATTAAGACTGGTACTCAAAGACTGCTCCCCAAACTGACGCCCCATTGCTCCGGGTGGTGGATGCACTTGCGATACAAGGCATTGCCCGCCCACAGGATCTAACGGCCAGAAAAAGGCACGGCAGGGACACAGCCACCACGTAGCAGATCAGCAGCAAAACTGCCATGAGGTGTCCTGCACCTTTTCCACCTTCCTCCTGGTTGCTCACTTCTGTGTTCACTTTTACAGCCAAATTAGCTATGGTAAAGCGGGTGGTGGGGAGAGGGGATGGGGTGGTCTCTGGCATACTCCACGTAATACAAAACCTGTGTCGCAGTGATTTGATGGACCCTGCTTGGTGGCTTTCTTGCAGTCGGCGCTGGCATAACACAAGTATTGCTGTACCTGCACTGGGGGACTGGCATGGGTCAGAGGAGTCATTCTTTGGTGTTGCCTCTTTATTTCCACAGACTGGCTCTGCCCTAGACTTTAAGAGGCTGGAGATCAGGTGAGAAGAGATGCCGACAGAGCTTCTCCCAGCTGGTTTTTTCCTTTGGCTGGGAAAAAAAGTTTTATCTTTCTGTTCTATAGCATCTTCCAGACCATATAGTTCCTAAATCACTTCATACGAATCAATAACAATAAATAAATACCTAAGTGCCTCCACTGTTAAGACACTTGTGTGTGGCCTATCTTGTGTAAATACTGAAGATAGCAATCACAATTTAATAATTATTCCCCCCTCTTTCCACCTCCATAGCCCTCTATGAACACAGAGCTTCTAAAGAAAACCCTACAGCTATTTTTTTCCCCAACACAACAATAACATAACAAACTCTTTAGTCAGGCAAGTTCCCCTCTTGTCCCTCCAGCTGCCCTTAAATTTTCACCCTGGTGCAGAACGATGCTCTGAGTCAACTGGATACTCGCCTCCGCCTACTCAAGAGTGGCTGTATTTCATGCTGCCTCTGTTACTCTGAGTGTCATGCAAATGGGGAGCAGCAGTTACATCCCTAACATGGAACAGTAGTGCTGCTCTTCGCATGCCTGTGGCTTTGTTCGTTCTTAAAACCGAGTGTTATTTGCCCTAGTGCAAAAAAGTTTTATCCTGCTCTTGCATACCCAGTCTGAACTGGTCACTGGCTAGGAGAAGAGGAAGCAAAGGAGGGTTTCCTATTAGGCAATGCTAAAGGAAAAACTGATTTCCAATTCCATCTAGTAGAACTGGTTCAAATGCCTTGGGCTAGTGATAAGGACACAGCAACTGCATTAGCAGGATCTAGCCATCCTGAGCTGAACAGTGGGCAAGTTAGCAGTCTGGATCTCTGAGATTGGTCCCACAGCCACTACAGACATCTTGTTGGCCAACTCAAAGGTGCTGAAGGAAGACCTCTCAGGTGAGATCATTTACCAGCCCTTTCCTGACAGATGAGTCCACTTGGCTCACCTGATCATAAACAAGAGGTGATGGGATGAGGGAGGGAATGGCTTTAAGTTGTGCAGATGTTAACACAGGGTTGAAAGGTGAGCTGGTCTCGTCTCTCTCTGAGACATCTCTAGTTATTCCTTTCAAGGTTTCAAGTCCTTCTTGGCTTTGGTAGTGCAGAAGCTGTCACGCAAATGGGACCTGCAAACCATGCAAGGCTGCATATTTCAAGAGACAGGGAGTTAAGTAGGCCTTTTCTCAAGTCCTGAGCCACCAATACTGGAGATGATGACCTCAGGTGTCCTAATATGGCCAGCTCATCTTACATTGGGCTGTAAAAATAAGAGAACTTCTTCTGAGCCATGAGGATACTTAGCAGCAATTCTGATTTTGTACCTATATCCCTGCTCTCTTCCACCTCCCCTCCTACATCCCTGCGTATGCTTGGTCCCTGGAGATGAAACACACCATATCTAGTCCAAGTCTACCCTGACTCTTGTGCGGCTGAAGGAGTCAGTTAGGACTTGCCTTCTTGCCTCCTGCTTTGCCGTGGGGTAAATCTCAGAAGCTCCCTCCATCATCCTCGTTCCTCTGCCAGGCCCTATAGGACTAGCTACAACCACAATACTGAGGGGGTGAAAAGCTGGACCACCTCTCCCCATCACATGAAGTGCAACACACCTGGCGTGCTCTGAAACGACTGCTTGGCTCTTGAGGGGGTTTGCACAAGGGCTTGATAAATCCATCAGAGGTTGCCCCAGCTCTCACGTGTTTGCAGGCTGAACAGGGAACGGAAGAATTTTTCTTCCTTTTTTTCATTATGAGAAATGGAGTATAGAGAAGTGAAGGGACCTTCCCGAAGTTACATCCCTGCTCAAATCTTTATGCCACAGCTCGGAAATAAGCACCTGAATATCTTGCATTTTATATTGATGTATGAAGTACCTTCTGGTCAGACATGCTTGGTGTGTTTCTACAGCACCTAGCACAATAGGGTGCATATCCTGAATAAACACTGATAATACATTGTAAGCAATCCTCAGTGATGGTGTTGAGGTTAACGCGGATTATTTTTCAGCTCTTGACCCTGTTATCTGTGAATGTCTTATCACATGTATTTATCTAATATTTAAGTTCAGTTAATTTCTGTTGGGGGAAGGTTCATTCTTGGGTAGAATACCCTTTGGGTTTAAGGCATTTAGGAGCTTGTTTCTCAGTGCACCTTGGCGGGCTCTGTGTGCCCCTAAATCATTCTGGATGTGCTTGTCAATCTCTGGGGTGGATCATCCACATCAGGTAAATTCTGTATATGACTGAAATTCTGTATACGATTGAAATGACCTTCCTGAAAAGAAGTGCCCCTCTATTTCATTTAACGACTGACTGTTTTTTCTGGTTCATGTGTTGCATTGTTAGTCATAATACTAGCAGGAAATAAAATGTGCCAGAGAGTTAGTTGTACCACTTGTCAAGTAGGTGCTTTTTAAGAACAGTGTGGCTCTCCAGTCATTTCCCTGAGCCTTTCCTATACAGCGTCCTTCTTCTAGCACTCTGCCACACTGTTCAAGCTCAGTATGTACACAACCCATCTAAAAGACTGGTCCAAATCATGCTTTATTTTTCCATTTTCCATTTTATTTTGAAAAGCTGAGAAAAATAGCCATGAAAAAGGGAAGGGAAAGAGACTGCAGCAGGGTCCCTGAGCTGCTCTGCAAACTCTTGCTTTTAATTTCCTTGCATTTACAAAGCAAAAGCTCAGAGTGAGTGTCAGCTTTTAGCCACCAGCTGGAAACATTAGTAGTGATGAGTACTGTGGGCAGTAAAATGCTGCCACCCAGGATTGAAGAGGGAACATCTGTGGCTTCGGACTATTTCCATTCAGCCTTTAAACAGCCCAGTGGAGATTTGTGGATGTGCGTGTGAGGGCCCTTTCCTTATCAAAGAATATCCTTGTAACATGTTTGGGGCTGGGTAATAATAGGCAGCATCGGTGAATGCTGTTTCATTTTTTTTTTTTTTTTTTTAAGTGCATGTCTTCTAGTGGGTGATTCATCAGCTGCTGTTACAGAAAGTATGTTGGGAAGCTTGCAGCTGTGGGCTCAGACTGCAGTTTCTGTGTCGTTGCTAGGGATTCTGCATTAAATATCCCAATTCTCTGCACTTAAAACTAGGAAAAACTGACATTCTGACTTCCCATAAGAGAATGGAATACGTGATTCACAGCCCTTCTTCTGCAACATTAATCAGGCCCTGTTTACAGGGAAAAGAGCCAAGGGGGGCGGTTAAAGCCAAAGAGGTACGCTCAGAAAGCCAAATGGTGATGTCATTTGGGGCAAAACAGTAACGGCAAGCCACTTAACTGGCTGAGATGGCTTGTAGTGGGAGCAAATCCCAGTTAAAAGATGGAGAAGCATTAGGGGTTCTTGGCTGTGCCATTGACTGCCCTGGTTTTACTACGGGTTGTTTATGGAGGAGGATAACAGAGCCATCAGCTGGGATGGCGAGCACTTAGAGTTCAAGTCGGGCAGCTGAGTCCTGCAGATCTGCTGTGAGACTGGGGGCTGAGAATTTCATAGTTCACATGCTGGGCTTTAAATCCCCAACAATTTCTGTCTGTTATGTGAAGTCGGTTTGGAGGGTTCTTTCTACGAGGGTGTGATGGTCTGGTTTTCTCTTTGCAGTGGGTCTTGTCAATATGTGGGTTACACGTTGGGCTGCCATGGTGCCAGGTGTAAGGGATTGCTCCTGATCCTGGGCATTTGCAGCCCACATGGAAAAGGGGAGAGTTGCGATTGCCTTGTGTCCTGGTTTTGGCTGGGATAGAGTTAATTTTCTTTCTAGTAGCTGGTACAGTGTTTTGTCTTGGATTCAGTATGAGAAGAATGTTGATAACACACTGATGTTTTCAGTTGTTGCTAAGTAGTGTTTAGGCTAAGTCAAGGATTTTTCAGCTTCTCATGCCCAGCCAGCAAGAAGGCTGGAGGGGCACAAGAAGTTGGGAAGGGGCACAGCCAGGACAGCTGACCCAAACTGGCCAAAGGGATATTCCATACCATGAGATGTCGTGCCCTGTGTATAAACTTGGGGGAGCTGGCTGGGCTGGGGGATCGTTGCTCGGGAACTAACTGGGCATTGGTCAGCGAGTGGTGAGCAATTGCATTGTGCATCACTTGTTTTCTATATTCCAATTCTTTTATTATTATTGTTGTCATTTTCTTATTGTTATTATTATCATTATAATTATTTTCTTCTTTTCTGTTCTATTAAACCGTTCTTATCTGAACCCACGAGTTTTACATTTTCCCTCCCAATTCTCTCCCCCATCCCACTGGTGGGGGGGAAGCGAGTGAGCGGCTGCGTGGTGCTTAGTTGCTGGCTGGGGTTAAACCACAGCACCTTGTTACAGATGGACTAAGGGAAATAACAAGGGATTTCCTTGGGGCCACACAGGAAAACAAAATCTACATGCCTCAGCTGGGAGAGGAACACAACTCTGTAGCAAATCCCCTGTGTTAACTGGGAGATGATCCACCTGACATCATGTGAAACCTGTTTTACACACAGGCAGCACAAATCATTTTGCAAGCTGCAAAGCTGAACAAAAGGGTATCTGCCCCCTCTTCAGTTAGAGGCAATGCTGGGGCTGAGTGTGTCAAGGTTTTCACAAAACATGGTGATACAGTCTGGCAAGGAAAATGTAAAGGCTGATCCCCATCCAGTCACTGCAGGACGGTTGGTTCCCTGGCCTCTGGGCTGTCTTCTTGGGCATCCTTCTCCTTGGAAAGTGGATCCTGACTGTCTGCCTCCAGAGATGTAGAAAGGAGCCTTAGGAAGGAGGTTTAGAAAGTCTGACCAGCCCATCTGCATACTTTATATTGCGTGGAGATCTCTGGGTAAGCCAGCAGTGAGCTGTTGAATCCACAGGTATCAGCTTGCACCCAGCAACCTGAGGTTCCCTTCTTAAGCTCAGGCAAAACAGATCATTGCCTACATCGGTAAACTGCAAAAATGACCGTGTTTCCATGTCTCCTTGATGGTACATCTCCTTTCCAAATGAATTCAGGTTTGCAGTTTGAAGCAGAATTTACTGGTCCTTACAGCATCACCTTACATTTTGTTCTGCTCATTTTTTGAGGTGGTCCTTTGCAGCTATGATAGAAGATCCTTCTCTCTACAAGCAGTCCCTCCCCATGCCATTACTTCAATGTCGTCAGACAAAAAAGGAGCGAGCATGATTTATAAAATGGTAAAATACCTTATTTTTGCCCTTAATCCAAGCCATGCTTTTGGAGCTTAGAGGCATTTCTAAACATCACATACTGTCTTACTAGGAACTATGTTCTCCTGGGCACTGTATCAAAATTGTTAAGCTATGGGACACCCAGTCTGATAAAGAAGGGAAGTTTTTTGGCTGGACCGGTGGAAGTTCTCTATTCTAAGTCAGACCTGTGGTTTAATCTTGGTCTTACAGGGAGAGAGAACAACGAGCAAGCTCAGAATCTGGGATGATATATGATATGATATGATATGATAAGATATATTATCAGTGATATATCTACCTGCTTCTCTCCCTAAGTGCTGAGGACTCACACACTTGGGACATAGGACTGAGGAGCCAAAACAAACTGTAGGGTTCTGTTGGGGAGAGGAAAAAGTTAGCATACGTCATGTACTTCAAAGCCATAGCTCCAGCATCTAACCCAACATGGGAATGTTTCTTCATACGATATTGAAGAGGCTGGCCATTGGTAGTGCAGTAGAAGCTGAAAATACTGTGAATGCTGCATTTAGCAGTGGCAGTGGTAGATGATTTGTTATACCTCAGAGGCTGATTAAGGTACATCCAAGAGAAATCTGTAGTCTTCTTAGCAGGTAGAATAATAAGATAATAATGATAGAAAATAATAATTGATAAATGAAGGAGAAGATGACAGAAGAGAAGACAGTGTATGGGTTGGCTGAGGGTCACTGAATGCCTCAGGGACACTCCTATGGGACACTCACAGTGAAAGGCTGGAGGCCTGGGTCCTATCCTAAACTCTGCCGTGAACTCCTTTTATGCTTTTGGTCCCATTATTTCATTTTCTCAAATTTTTGTTTTCCTTTAATTCATGGTACAAGAAAATGGTGAGTGGGGGAATGTAGTGGGTAACAGCAGGGCATTTTGAGCTCTTGGGTAGCACAAGATGCCACTATGAAGCCAGGTCCTCAGCTTCTTATCTTTGCTTTGGTGAAGGCAGTGATTTACACAAGCTGATGACCTGGCTCCCCTGTTTCTAGTATGTTGACACACAACCATCCTTACACCAGGAACATCCAGGCTCCCATTGCAACCATTTAATAAGTTTAAGGAAGTTCCTGTTTTGATCTTTTGTTATAATCAGTGTTATTACGAATACAAACAATAACCAGAACAATTGTAGTCATCAATGGAGCTATTGGTGAAGAATACAGGGCTTTCCTGCTTAGACACAACTATGAAGAAGACTGTTTACTTAGCTAGACTGTCCTTTTATAGTTACCAACAGGAAATGTTTGTAATGTTTGTGTAAGAAGGAGACTTCGAATTATCCCACATGATCTCTTCAAAGGGATGTGAGAACAGAATGTATGTTTTAAATAAAATCTCAAAGCCCTTTTTTCACCTTAAGAGTGAGTACATCTGGTTTTGATGGACTTGCCAAGCTGTTGTCTGTGTTTTTATGGCCTAGGTTTGTCACATTCTCACCTCTAATTGGAAAAGCTTTGGATGAAACCCCAATTTTGATTTTTGGTTCTTCCTGAGTTGCTTTAAACATCAGTAGACAGTATGATTAAGGACAACTTGACTCAATCAACCTTTATTTTTGAATGCCCAGGCATCTGCCATACTGAAGACTAACACACCTTTACAGTTGTGGGTGGGTGGAGTGGGACTGGCTGGCGTGAGAAGAGGGGACAACCCATGGTTGTCCAGAAACAAGAGCATGGGACATCACGGTTTTGGTCAGCTACAGGAGTGGAGCACAGGGAACTCCCTGGACTGCTCACAGACTAACAAGGATGTCTCTTTATAAAGTACTGTTGCAAGCACAAATTAGGGCTTAATTTTGTCTAGGTCTTGGTTTTTTGTTACAGAGAATTATACAACAAACAAATTACAGTTTGCGAAGTCTCTCAGCTTCCACCTCAGTAAATCAGTGATGCGCACAGAGCAAATATCAGACCCATTTCGATCAACAGGGTTTTGTCATTTAAAGCTTCAGAATTACCTGTTAATACCCATTAATACATGGTTGATGGGGTGAAACTTATGGTAACCTAGATAATGGAGAATATTTATGAACATTAAAGCTGAGAGTCCTGTTAGCTGATCACACACAGGTGAGTAAGGATTGGTTCACACACACAACTATTCACTTGCTATACGGTAGCATTCATACGCCAGTGTAAGATTTGAGTCCCATTAGGAGTGGGAACTATTTTATCCACTTTTTACACATGGGGGAAGGGAGGCAGAAAGAAAGATTAAGGGGCTTGCCCAAGGTCACACAGGAAGCCTGTGGTAGAACCAGGATATGAACATAGATTTCCTGAGCCTCCATTTGCTGCGTTAACCGCAAGCTCTTCCTTCCTCCCTCGTTTGGGAGAAATGACAAGTGTTCTTTAACATGAGAGGAGCCCTGTAAGGAACTCAGCTACAAGGTTCTTCTTTACATGTAGAGAAGATGCTGTAGGCAAGCGATGTCCTTGCACTGAAGCACATCCCTGCAGGTATTTGTGTGTTTGTACCAGAAGAAACCGGTCACCCATGCAGGTGTCTACCCCTTTCTCTTTGGCATGGTGTTTTGCCGGTGCAGGGAGGCTTCTTTGGGTTCTAGGGCTGTGCAATTTGGTGACTGTGGGCATGCCTGTGAAGACCGCAGGCTCTGGGAGGTGATTTTTATCTGTCAGCCCACATGTGGACATCTGCACTGTGGGTCTGAGCTGATTGTCCTAGGGCAATAGGTTAAGCTGGGGAGTTAGATGAATCATGCAAGGTGAAGGTGCCTTTGCCCCTGTTGGACCTAACGGCAACTCTGGGACACGGACAAAATCTTAACTTGTAATTTCATAGAAAAATCTCTTACTTGACCAGTGAATTCCTTTCTTTCCATAGATGGCAGAAGTCAGACTTTCTCTCCAAGGTATCAGTGGAAAAATGGACAACAGGACTAGAAAAAGCTCATGCTGGATGAGCACCTTGGGTGTCAATGGGTAGGAATGCCACTCCAGCATCTTGTGACGAAAAACCCCATCTCCTCCATTAGAGACGTGCTGGGGAAAAATGGCCCAGAGACAACATATCACCACATCTACATAATTTTTGTGAGACCAGGACTTCCTTTAGGTGATGCTGATTGATCTTTCACGTAATTACATTTCCAAGGGAGATATCCTTTTCCCCTGGGATTCACTGCCATAGCTCTATAGGATAACCAGGAAGAGGTAAGCAGCAGCTTGAGTTTCCTCTGTCTGCTTGTGTAACCAAACCACCATTCACAAGAGGGACTTTTTAACTCACACACGTATACAAAAGGAATTATGTTGTCAGTGGCATCACCTTCGATTATAAAGGACAATACGGTGATAATATGGTATTTTCTTGTGCAGGTTGAAAGAAAAGGACACTCCCAAGTAAGTTTTTGTGGTTATTTTTTGTGGTCATCTACTCCCCTTCCTATCATATTACCCAACATTAACACAGGGATCAGAGAGAGC
Organism: Aquila chrysaetos chrysaetos; assembly: GCF_900496995.4. Lineage (NCBI taxonomy): Eukaryota > Metazoa > Chordata > Aves > Accipitriformes > Accipitridae > Aquila > Aquila chrysaetos. Next base: position 5,310,359 of record NC_044008.1, read on the forward strand.
CCACATACCTTTTATTCTCTAGGCATGTTGGTAACTGTCACCATCTCACCTCCAAATTATTCCAGGCAAGGACCCAGCTGCTCTTCTTAGATTACTTTTGTGCTGAGCACAGGATCTATTCGCTCATGGGGAAAACAGAAACTTCCCCATCTTACCACAATATCATTGCTCCCTATCTTTCCCTGTGCTAAACAAATGGGAGTGCATTTGGTAACCAACCATAGGGGTTTTCCTTCAGGAGAACCATTGGCTGAAGAAGACTGCAGTTCCCCAGCAAAGACTGGTATGAGATGCAATCGCCCAGCCTAACCCCAGGCAGCAGTGGCAGAATGAGGGCAACAGGGATAGTCTAATGTCTACCTAAAAGATCTGCTGCCTTTGTTTCACTGATCTACCATTAGCTGGTCCTGGGTAAGATGCTTTTGTCTGAAATATTGAGACCAGTTTTTCTGCTCGGTTAATGACAACGTCTTGATACAGTCTCATAAGCTTAACATATGCTAAGAAAGTGCAAGCAAGGAAGTTGTAGATGGTGCTTGAATAGATTTTGGGGGTGGGAAGAATATCAGGCATCCTGTTAAAAATTAATGTCTAGGACTTTGGCAGCACACTGTGAGCATTACTTCAGTGTTTTACAGATAGTTATCTGTCTCACAGGCACACCCCATTATTATAATTTTTATTGAGCTAACAAAGATGAACCCGGATACAGGGAAAAAAATATTTTTGAAAGTGCATCCTTCTTAGCCAGATGTTTGTATTCCTTTGGTCAATGTAGCCTTTTTTTTTTTTTTTTTAGTTTCCATTCTTTTTTTCTCAGAGAGACCTTAAAATTTTTTCTTGAGAATTTCTGTGTATGTAAAATCTTATTTGAGTCAAAAGTTTAATTTCATGACAAATTATTATACTTCAGGTCAATTCCTTGTGATTTGGAACTCTTAAAAGTGAATACATAAAACTACATTGGCCGCTAAAAATTATAATGAAAAATTGTGGTAGCCTTCCTCCTTTGTTATTCATAATATCACACTCAGTTACACCTCAGTTCTTTGACTCCAGCTAAATATTGTTGTCTTCAATGGGATGTCCTTGTGGATTTAAATATCACTATCATGTGTAAGCATAGTAGACCTTATCTCATTCTAACTGATAACAAATTTTCAGAGAGCTGCCAATGTGCTGAAACTCTTGCTGAGTCCTGAAATTTTGTTGTATTTCCTTATAACTGTATTCTATTAAAAAATATATGTCTATGCATTTGCCATTAGCCATGATGCTTAAAGGATTTGGTCAGCTGGTCACGGTTACGTATCCTGTGACACAGAGACCACACAGATTGCAAATATTGATCAGCACGTGGCCTGTGTACCTTGCTTTTAAACAAAGCCAGAAGGAGGCAAACTGTTTGGTGATTTTTTGTGACTAGTTGGGAAAGATGAAATCAGGACTTTCTTGAGTTAAGGAAAACAAGATGAAAAGTTCAAAACCCATTTGTGGCAGTATAGGTCGGGCTGGGTTGTGGGCTGTGTTTATGCAAATTCCCATGAACCCACACGGACTAAAACTCAACAGAAATCTTCCGATACTACTGCATACAAGGTCAGCTGCCCCACACTGACCATCTGGGATGTCCAGATACACCTGAAATGAGAAACAGGGAATTTTACCGCTGGGGTGCATTACCTCAGACCACAAAGGCTAAGACTTCAGTTGCATTGACCTGAAACTCAGAGCAGGGCTGTAGCCAGAGGAAGGTCCTCTCTCTTAGGGCGAGTGCAGACAGCTAATGGCTCTGGAACAGCATGCAGCTCACGAGTAGCTGAGATGTCCCCTCGTGAAGGGCTATAGTACTTGGTGGCAGCAATTTGTAGCTGGGATGGTATATGGGCTGCTGAGTAACCTGAACCTTCAGCTGTGAAGGATGCAAGGTGACCGGGGCTACTGAGCCCAGCGTCCCTGCGCTACCATTTTAGATATCTAAAGATGTCTCATTTAAGATGAGGTTAGATGTCAATCACCCGAGGTTAGACGTCCGTTTAGTGCAGATGAATCTCATTTGTTGAAATCATTCATAGTTTTGGGTAGATGTGTACACAACACTGTGTGGAAATATATGAAAATATAGATAGTTGTTTTGGTCCTGGAAACAGTATTCCTTTGGGAACGTGGGACTCGACCCTACTGAGGAGGAAAGCAAATGCATGGAGCTCTGCTCCTTTCAGTTCCCAAACTAGTGCTGTTCTCTGTAGACATACCTGGTGCTTTTGTGAAAATCTGGTTGTATATGACAATTTAGAAATACTAATGATGAAGGCAATTTCCATTCTCCCCACCTTCTTCACAACCCTTGACACCAAGTCAGATTTTGCCTTTTGAAAGGAGCAGTTATTTTTATTCATGTTGCAAAAGATTTTCCAAACTCCACATATATTGTTATGTCTCTCAAATGCATTACATCACACGACTCTTCTGAAAGGTGTCCAAATCCTGCATTAAAACGCTTGTGGGAAAAGTTGAAAAAATAAATGGTTTATGTTAAATGGTATTTGGAAAAGGGAATGAAATGTATTGCACTGATACGGTGGAAAGGTAATGTACTTTGGTTTTGGTTTGGTTTTTGAATGCTTTGGTTTTGAATTAAGTGTTACGCTCTCCCTCATTAAACTTCAAGTTATGCAAACTTACGTATACCTTCCCCCTCTTTCCTTCTTTTCCACTGGATAACGTGTAACAGAATAGTGGTGAAGTATGAACTCTCTGAACATTATGCCATGAAAAATGTAACCAAAGCAGGTGGTTTTACGTTAAATTAGGGGAGAATCTGATCTGCCCATATTTTAATGCTGACTTGGAGAACTCTGGAAAAGAGCAGACCCAACCTGTGCTTCATGGCTTGATGGGACCCATAGCATAGGCCTCAGAATGCCATTGCTGCTTCAGTCCAGATTGAGAGGAAGAACAGCGTTTAATGTTTCCCTCAGCACATTCTTGCTGAATGTGGTGGACTTTGGCCAGTGAAGTTTGGGGACTAGTGTTATTAAAGATCTTTATTAATGAGACTTTTGTTCTAGAAAGGTTTGTCCACATTGTGCTTTTATGGTGTTCCCATGGGCCCCACAAGGCCAAATATTCTGACTGTTTGCGTTGGTCTGGGCTTGGGATACCCTGGGGACACCATGGGATATAGCCTTGCTTGCATGCCATGGAGGGGAATTTAGAGCCTTTTGGCCTTCATAACACTCTCCAGGATCTCTTAATGTGCTTTTCTGGACAGCTCCAAATTTGGAAAGCTACCTGTCTGGAGTATCCAGAGTCTTTAAACACATATCTCACAAATCCATGTGTAGCTCTCTTAGCACTCCTCAGTGCCCTGCATTTCAAAGGTTTGGAGACAAACCTTGCACGTATCCAGCTTTTGCTCAGAATCGGCCAAGTCCAGAAGAGCGTGGGACGACTGCCCAACCACACAGCACATCCCAACCAAACATATGACAAAAGTACTCTGCTGGCCTTCCTTGGACCATCTCCAAAGCCAAGCTCCCGAAGGTCTTGTCCTGGGATGGCCAGTAACATAAGCATTGCAAACACCTGCTGAGCAGCGATGGTGGCTAAGGAGAGGCTTATGGGCCCCAAAGGAGATTTTGGTTCACTATTTATAGTTTAGGGTTCTCTTTAAGGGATGGATGGTGCTGACTTTGAGAAAGCAAGCAATGTGACTGCATTTTATGAGGGGTTCTTTACTGCTAGCACGATTCACATGTTTAGGGCATCAGCATCCTCAGGGGATTCTCTCTTTGCTCTGTCCATTTTCAGGTTTTGACATGTTTTAGGTAGAAGTCAGGCACCTCATTGCTCACGCTGGGTAATTGTGACAAAGCTGGCTTGTTAAGACATTTAAGATGAGTCATCCTCTGAAGGTACCTATCTCTCAGGTGACAGTTGGATGGCAAACATAGATGAGATGCATAACTCAGATGCGTCAAGATAAGTGACATCCCACACTTATCTACCCTGCACTTAGTTGCTTGGGAATTCAAAGTATACAGGAATCAAAAAATAGAAGATGTCAGTCCAAACTTGTGTTATTGCAGGTTCATAAACACGCTTTATTAGCTGCTTGCACTAATGCCTTTACTTATTAATTGATAAATGTTAGCAAAAAATTTGGAAGCTGCAAAACCACATGCATACTGTCCAAAACCACAGTAATAAATTTGGAATACATCCTCTAACCTATTTCAGTATAAACAGTATGCTACAAAAGCCATTCACATACATGACTGTGAGAAATTGGATTGCCTCAAGCAGAAAACCCAACACTAACACCATCTGTCTTTAGTGGTCAGAAACTTCAAACTGAGAGTTTCAATCTCCATCCCTAGAGAAAGTCATGGATCAAGGTGATGTGGAAGAAAGAATGTTGTAACCTCTGGAAATGAATAATCTACAGAAAAATAATAATCAAAAGCTTTTTTGAACCTTGGATCAGAATTGACCATTGACAATTCAAGAGTACAAGACACAATCAGAGATATGCAAATAAGAAATGATTAATTTTCCCCTTTGTCATCTCTTTAGCAAGCAGTCCAGTGTACACGCTTTCCATTGGCTTTCCTGGGAAAAATCAATAATAAAGTTTTAGAGTTGGAGCCTTCTTTTACTTATTATAGGCTCATATCTAATCCATACCAACAGATTTAATTGTAATTCATGCTATGTTAATGAGGAAAGGAGGAGTCCCAGGTCATTTGCCTCATGAAGACAAAAGCTTCATGGATCTGAAGAAAAGTGGCAGGCCTGCTGAACACCTTCCAGCTCCAACGAGAGTTGGGACTTTTACTACACAGACATATTTTAGCTGAAAAATGTTGCTGATAATAATAGGACACTACTATTATGGGAAAAAATCTGAAGGGATCCCTTTTTTTCTTAGTTTTTGGGTGCTTCTTGGGGTTGGCCAGATATGGAAAGAAAAGTCTCCAGAGAGAAAGTGGAAGGGTTTACATGCTGAAGTGGGAAAACAGCAACAACAAAGAAATATTTGATTTGGTATTAATTTTTAACCATGATTCAGAAAGATTCTTCTTCATGACAGTATTCTCTTGTACCTATTGACATCATCCAGAAAGTTTTATTGCTGTTATTGGAAATGAGGATTTCTTTTACGTCCTATTTATGTTGGAATGTGCAACAAAGGAGCCTTCCCATTGCATATCCCCAGACTTAGGCCATCTAAAAGTTAGGGAATTAGTCCAACACGAATGTACTCCTCAGTTTTGTGGAGAGAGACTGATTTCAAAGGAATATTAGTTTATCCTAAAATAGTTGTCCCTCATTGCCTTCTAGATGTCCCTGCCTCTTTGCCATGACAATAGAGGGAATGTGGGCAATTATCTTAGACTGGATGCGTAAAACCTAAATAGTTGAAACTATAATCTTACTTTTATCTTTGATTTTATGTATTTTAAGTTAGAGGAAGGAAATCTAAGCTGTTGTTTCCACTGCTTGATTAAAACCATCCCCCAATTTGACCTGTAGACAGTTGTCCTGCCTGGTTTCCATCACATCTCTGGATGTTTTAGCTCTCACTAAAACACCTTTTCAAAAAGCGTCTTCACTTGTTCCTCTGACCACTCTGAGCCTTTCCTTGGCTTATTCCTTCTTCTGGGGTAGTTCGAGCTTATCCACACTGTTAAGGCTCTAGCTAATACCACCCACAGTGATAATGTCTTCTCATTTTTGTTTCACAGTACCTGCTGAAGCTTTAGCTTGGTGCTGCACTGTGCTGCACAGACAGGTATTTTTTTAATACCATTGGTTCTGTTCACACTGAGATCAGAGGCTGAGGATCAGGGCACTTGTGTTGTAGTCCCAGCTGCCACCTCCCCTCCCCTGGCCATGATGACCTGACTGTCTTCAGGAGAATGATAAGGAGACTGAATTTTAAAAGAACACTTCAGAATAATGCTGAAAAAAATCCAGATTTTCACACTATGTGGTTGGACCTGTCAGCAATGAAGGAGCTTCTCTTTGGGACACGCCAAGAATGGAGTTTACATGCAGGTGCTGGAGAGATCACCCTTCCTACACCTTCTGTCCAGCTGGCAGGAGGAATTTGGAGGCAACTATCACAGTAGAAAGTTGGTCATATTAGAAAAAAATGAGTACTGTTTGCTGAAGCTGAGAGAATTCACTTGGATTTATTTCTAGTTCTATATTTAAGTTCATTTTTCATTCCAGAGCTATTTCCGAACATAGCAGCAATTGCTATTGAGGGTCCACGAAGCACCTGGGAAGGTCAAAAAGATGCACTTTCTTTAAAATGTCTTTAAACCGGACAACAGTTTCCTTTTATTTTACCTTCTAAACACATTTGCACCCTAGTTAAAGCAACAAAGCGAGACATTGCATATATTCGGTTCCTTAATGGAAAGATAAACCAGAGTCTCAGCTGGTGTGATTCTGTATCCTTCCCTTGCAATCAATTTAGTGCCATGGGAAGTTCACTTCCAGAACCTATTTTTCATAATGAACACAGAAACTTTTCATGTAGTTTCTATCAAGGCTTCTGTCGCTGCTACTAACATCATCCCACCGCTTGCAGAATCTCCAGCTGCTACAGATTCTTCTGCCATTGTGCCTTCGAGTGCCCTGCTAGCAATTTCGCTATGACTGAGACCCACGTGTCATGAAAAACCTTCTGCCAAGCAAGGCTCAACCCAGTCTTAGGTTTAGCAGGCCACTTGACTAGCGTGCAGATGATGCTCATCTTTTTTTTTTTTATTCTGAAAAGGTAATTGCAACCCTTTTTTTACTGGTTTATAATGGCTTTACGATAACCCAGCTGAGTCAAGTACTTTTTTTCCTTTTAAAGAGACTTAACTCACTTGACTCACTTAATTCACTACAAGGAAGTTAACATGGTTACCAGGGACATTTTGCAAATTTTTCAGTGATAGTCTTGTTCATGAATGTACACATTTCCTTTAAGATGATATATGCCTAAACCACAGTGCATGGACATGAGTCAATAGAGGAAGCAATTCTTGTAAGCTGTATGCATCTATACTGTTTCTTAAAAACAGGCTAGGGCAGCAGAATTGCATGACAAGATGCTGTCATCTGAAAACACGAAACTACTATATAATACTGGTACGTAATGTTGGAACAGTCAGGAAAGTGGTCTAAATGGACTGTGTCAGTACTTGAACTTCAGAATGTCTATAAAAATGTCACTGAATTTTCAATTGTCAGTAAAAAATTAAAATAGAATCCTTCCCCCTTATTTTTATAACCTCACATTTTCAAACCAAAGACGAAGGTTTGTTTGGATCTTTGCAATCTGAACACCTGTGCAAAAATAAGAAAGGGAGGGAGGGGGTGAGAAAAACCTCACAATTTTTTTCTCTCCTGTTCTTTTGCAACTGTCTGCATCCATACGCAGGTCTTGAGGCAGCCTGAGTATCAGAAGTTTTATTTACACAATCCAGTCTAGCAGACGACTTACTTAAGGAAAATGCACCTTTTGGCATAAAAATAAAATTCCAGGGTGACTTAAAAAATTTCTCGATGGCTGAATTTTGCCCTGTGCCAGCACTATGTGATGCGCTGACTATATAAAAATGAGCAGGAGAAATTAAAAAAAAAAAAAAAATAAAAAAGGAAAAAATAAAGGGGAAGAAAATAATTTGAAGCCTGAAATAACGCCAAGAAGGGCACGTTCTGCAGGCTGATGTAGGACAGAGCAATCAGAGCTACGCCTCGGCACGGTAAGCGGAAAGCAGAGCAGCTGCACCGTGTTTTACCTCTTTGAAACTTCTAACAGGAAGCAGCCCTGACGTGAGCCAGGGAACCAGTCCTTCAAATGCTGGAAGGCTCTCAGTGTCTTCAGCACTCAGCACTTTGCAGGAGGCACCCACAACCTCTCCGGTGCCCAGCTTACAGACCGTCCATTCTGCTGCAGTTTCTGCTGCTCCAGATTTTCCCGTCTCGGCTTCCCCAGTTGCTGGCCCAGAGGAGATGGTCACAGCTTCTGCTAAGCCTCCTCATCTCCTAGGGTGGATTTCCAGCTCAACCAGCAAAGCAGCTCAGCGTTAGGCCAGTCTCCCTCCTAATACACTTCGGGGACTTTGAAAATTGAGCAGCAGAAGGAGCACGAGAACCTCTTTGCCGTGCATGGCAGCGATATTAATAATGCCAAGTCACAGCCTAGTGACAAACATTGCAGCACACATCAGGGGAGATCTGAAATTCAGGACAGCAAAGGGAATTTATAAGCATCCCAAAGGTCAAAATATAAGGGCTGCTGAAGCCCTATTTACATGAGCATAAACCTTGCTGTATGCAAACACGCACATGCAGACACCCCTACATGCACAGGCTTACCCGTACAAAGAACTCTTTTCTTTTTTTCTTTTTTTTTTTTCTTCTTGATAGGCATGTTGTGGAAAATGTGTGTCTCTGTGGGTCTGGTGACATGCAAATGTTTATGTGGGTGTTAAAAAAAAATGGAGAAGGTGTGAGGCATATATTCAGAGAGCCAGAAAGCCACACACAGGCTTCTATTTATAGCACCCTCGTGGTGAATTAGAGAAAACGAACTGCAGCTTCTATCTGCTGCTCCCAACTGAAGTTTGACAAGAGCGGATAAAACCTTTTAGGGTCTCTTTGTAGTTTTAACTGACAACAAAAACTGATGAGTTAGCTGTTTCCTTTGCGACCCTCTTAAGCAGGTGAAGAAGTCAACCGCTGCTCGAGAGGAGTGGAACAAGCTGACGCTGCCTCGGTGCCTGGAAATGCACTCCTTCCCCTGCAGAGCCTGGGTCAAAAAATAGAAATAGTACTCGTTCTGAGCAAAATGGCCAGACTCTGTCTCCCAACCTAGATTCCCAGCCCCGGGTGAAAAATTCACGAACCAGGCATGCTGGAGTGCGTGGATATTTCCATTTCTTTCTAGTTGCACCTGTTAGAAAGAGAAAAATAAGAGATCTAGGGTCCTAGTATCAGAGTTGAGATCTGAGGTTATGGTTCAAACCCACTGATGATTTCTTATGCCAATAATAGAATGACTGCAGTTTTGCTCTTGCTTTTTTCTTCAATGTATTGTTCTAAAATGGGATTCACTCAATATTTTCTTACTGGTATGATCCTGTTGCTGCATAGTATCTATTTTATTCAGCTTTCATTCATTGCTTTCCTGAGGGCACTAATTTGAGTATTTTTCTGCTTGAAGCTGAGATATTCAGTAAGGGAGTAGGCATCTCACCACCCACCTCTTTCCTCCACGAAGGCTGGTCTTTGCAGTCCCCGGCGCTGACCACTCTTCGGACTCTTACGCTGGGGTAGGACATTGTCTTTTCCTCAGCTCCTCACTTCGTGACACCTCCAGATCACACCACTTAACGTGCAAATCATGGATTGCTCCATGAGAAGTTGGGAGCCATCAATTTTCTTTTTGTTTGGGTGGCGGAGGTGGGTTTGGCACTTGGAAAATGATAGGGCTGGGAGCAGAATACCGAGATCCTGCCTTCTGTTCAGACTTTGGCCTAGTGATCGTGGAAAAACTAACTTAAGGCTAAGGTCCCCCCCCTCCTCCTTTTATTTTATAAAACATAAAGAATGCAGGTAGACAGTAATATTTTGTGAGTTGGTATTGGTTACAGCACACAACTTTCTCATAAGAAAAAACCTTGAATTATTAAATAGCCACAAATCTCCATTTTCATGTTTTAAAATGAAGTATATTGACATTTTTCTTTAAAAGGCAGTTTTGATTTGTAACTTGTGTCAGTGTAGTTTTAAAAAATAAAATCTAAAAGGTTGAGAAAAAATACACACCTGGATTCATTTTGAATGAAATCAATATTCTTGGAATTAATCTTCAAACTCTGTTGACTCACCAAAAATTCAGGATATTTTCATTCTGGGTTGATCCAAATTGAATTTTTATCAAACTCTGCATTTTAAAAATTCAATTGAACCAATAAGTTAGTTATTTGCACAGTCCTAGGATAATATTAAGCAGTGAGTTTTGCTTACTTCTGTCTCATCTAGAATTGCTGGCAAAACAAGTAATTTGATCTTCTGTTTTGTTCTGACATTTCTTTGTTTCATTCATTCAATACTAAAACTGTTTTAATTGAACAAAGTGATCATATGGTTCATTGTCTGTTCCTTGACTGGAACAGAGCATATCTCTTGTGAATGATCAACCTTGAAGGCTTTTGATATCACTCTACTTCTATTTTTAGAAACATGCATGTTATGTGAGTTCTCCAGTGTCTAATATCATTGCTGAGTTTAGACCAATGCCTTTTCCTTTGGTGTAATATCTCCGTGAGAGCACTGATTTGGCAAACTCTTTTCTCAGATTTGGACCCGGCCTCCTGGTGCAAGCACTAGTACTAATACATTCACTGCTAAGGAATTCTTGCATTTTCTTTGGTGAATATTCCTTGGTATTCACTTGAATGTGCATATTTTGTTCTCTGTCCATAAACTACTTTCATAGGTGTTGATGGGGAGAGATCACAGGGAGCGACAAATGCTGCTGAGATGCTTTCCTTTCAAGCAATAACTGAAAATGCACCATTGCTTTGCAAAATTTTTGTTTAATCTTGGCCACTTTTAATTCTGTCCTTATCGTGTTGCTTTCCTTGTGACAACATTTGAGAAAATGTCCCTCTAGGAAAAAAAACCCCAACAAACCAGAACTTACTTTAAAAGCGTAGGTCTTACATAAAACCCAGCAGTGAAAACACCCTCTGTTATAGAAGAAACGAGCAAGACCTTTGCAAAATAAAGGAGGTGGGACATGTTCCTCAGTCCCACTTCGCTCACATAGCTAGACCAAAAGTCAACATGAAAATCTTGGCTTTGCACTCACCTACAGGTCAACAGGGTCAAACAAGTTAAGTCCCTAATGCATGTCAAACCACCGCTGTGGGTGTGGGTGTGACACACGAGGACACTGATTTGCACCATCCTTCAGTTACCCAACCGTCTTCCTGGGTAATTTGCTCCGCTGCAATGGCATGAGAAGCCTTGCTCAAGGTCCTACCTACGATGAGACATTGTCCTTGCCCCAGAGAGCTTTCAGCTGTAGGGAAAAAGACAGCAAGGGGGTAAAATAATGGGGAAACTATCGCCCAGGGTCATAAAACAGGCCAGTGCTGGAAAAACTGCATTTCTCTCTCCATCTACTGTGCCCATGCTGCCGTTGAGGGAGATGTGGTGAAGACATGTCTAGTCCTGGGGTTTTCAGGCACATTTCTGCATTTGTTATTTTAGCATAGTTATGAAGTTTTACATCAGGCACTGCGTAACTGTTGGTTCTCAGCCTAAGGTAAAGCACTTCTTGGTGTCCTCAGGATTTTAAACTTGCGTTAGGTAAAACATGTTAAAGCACAGCTAAGCTGCTTCAGCTCGCTAATCAGGGCAAAAACACAGGGAAGAGAGGTCCTTCAGTTTTGCCCCAAGGCAAACTCATGGCGAGGTGGGGTTCAGGGATGAAGGACTGACCTCAGCAAATTCACCCCAGTCAAAATAAAATGCTTTCTCCTTATTATAGTTTTACCTCAGGATAACTCAGGCACCTCAGCCATTCTGAGGTTAAGAAAAAAAAACCCCAAACCCAGCTTTTTCAGCAGCAGAGGCAAGCCCTAACTTTAGACCTAGCTCAAGGGCTCACCTTCACTTGGGATGCTTGGTAGCTCAGCACTGCCAATTAGTTAAATGCATTACAAAAATAATTGTGCGTATTCCTTCACAGCCTACCCATCTCTTCTCTTTTCAAACTAAGTTTGTCTTTGGTGTACACGAGCAAGGATTTAGCCAATATATTGAGGGAGAGGGGAAGGTAGCAGTTCCTGAAACAAACTGTCAGTGATTAGGAGTACATTTTCTCGAGCTAGGAGTGCATGGAGGTCTGTGAACTGTCTCTAAAACAGGAGCAAGGAGGGTTCATCGGAAACAGCAGTTCTTCTATAGTTTTCAGGTGCAGCATCTGGACTTTTTTTTTTTCCAATACAAAAAGCCACCCCCCCCCCTCCACCCCCCGGCTTGTACTAGGTTGAACCAAGCCTGAGCGAAAGCTGGGGCTGGCAAAGCTCCAGCCGAGTGCAGAGGGTATGCTCAAAAGCAGGAAACTGTGGCAAAGCTGAGTCGCTGAAAAGCTACTGGAGCTAATATATTGTGGTCATGGGGATAGGCAGCAGCATCTGAGTAGTGATGGGAAGGCTCAAAAGCACCTTCAAAACAGGCTTGAAAAATACTGCTGATCTTTGCACTTTGACTGGGCTTTTGTGCTCACGGTTACGCTTGAAGCATTTAGAACGGCTTTTGCGTTGACTATCTGGAGCGGCGCATATAGTTTATCCCTATGTGCGACATGTGCCTCGCAGAAGCCTCGTTTGCTGCCCGTGCACTGAAACGCAGAGGCAGGCTTTGAAGGTGAAAGGGATGCGTAGGATTGGGTTCATCTGGCAGCATTTGTGACGGCATTTGGGGTAAAGCAAGTCGTAAACACTCGCTGGTGAATAGCTGCCTTACCCCCCTCTTTCCGTGGCAGTGTGAAAAGCCAGATGTACACTCGTGGATTGACTAATTCTTTTATGGGGTGGAAAAAAGGTACTGGCTGTGAAGCTAATAAAAAACACCAGGTGGTCAAGATATCACGGAGGCCCATTGTTCTAGGAGATTGTTTCATTCATTAATATGAACTGCGATGATGAGAACAGGATGCATAATATTGCCATGTGAGATAGGGAGCAAGGAGGTGGAAGGGGTGAGGTAAGATGTCCCTTTCCTTCTCTGGCCACCCTTGGGAGGGGAGCGGGAGTGGCTGCGTTTCAGATCTGAAGAACCGGTGCAAGCTGAGCTAAAGGGAGGACTTCCACCAGTTTCTCAGGGGTGAGGTAGCTGCTACCTTAAAATGCTGCAGTTCGTTAGAGAGCTGCACCCAGCACACATGGAGGCAGGGACAAGCTCCCGTCTCCAGACTTGAACTGTGCTTTCTACTCTTCTAGGTGCCTGTAGGTGCCTGCCCTTATAGCTGTTTTCATTTTGGGTATGGCCTGAGAGACTGTTTCATGTATTTCTTAGTGCCTGGAGTGGCCATGAGGAACCACCTGTGCCTGATGGAGACATCAGAAAATACACAAACATCCAAGACACCGTTTGTCCCAGTTGTATGCTTTCTACTGACCTGTGGACCCTGGACAAACCAACCAGGAATTACTGATAACCTGCATGCTGGTTTTATGTGTTTTGCAGCCTTTCAGCTGTGCCCTGCTCTTAGGTGGAGGAAACCGTGAGCGTGTGTCAAGTGGGTTAGTGGAGCTGTGTCATAACCCACTCTCACATTGTGCTCACTGCTTACCTGTCGTCTGGGCTATAAACCTAAGGCCTAACCTTTCTAACCATAAGGGCGTAAAAGAAAGATCTGGTTGAAGGACAGAGGTGGGTGCTCAGACAAGTGACGAAAGTTGAGCCAGATGGGTCTGGACCTAACAGGCCATCTCAGGGCTCTGTGAAGGATGATGCTCTGAGTCTGCTTTGTGTCCTAGTGTGGGGCCAAGGCAGTTGGGATGAAAGAGGTGTAAGCAGAAATGGATGTCACCATCAGCTTCAAGCCGGGGCCTTTCTGGCTAGCTAGGTCCTTTGTGCCAAATATGCAGCCAGCCAGGTGACCAAGGAGAGTGTAGTGATGGAGCTGGTATCGTCAAGCCTGCTCTTACATCCCAACGCAGAAGTAGCTTTGCATCAGCTGTGCAGAGTGCAAACCACACCGTCTGGTCCAAAATATCTTCCATGCTCTATCTCTGCTGTGGGATCACATTCAGGAGTCAGATATTCAGCACCACTCTCAGATGGTGAGAGGAGGAGACAAAGAAATCAAGAGCAAAAATCTTTCTTTTTCTTAGAGAGTATGCTCTGTAGCTTGGCCTAGAAGCAGAGTTAAAAAAAAAAAAAAAAAAAGAGAAAATAATTTATGTTGGCCTGACCTGTGGTTTGGAAAGAGAAAAGGAGAAAAGAAACAAAACAAAAACACTGGCCCACAAAGAAGAGAAAACAGGAAAGGAAAAGAACAAAACATCCTGTACAGAGCAGCCAGTCAGTCGAAGAGGGAGGGTCTGTGTCATCTGCATTCCTCTGCTGAAGTGGGCACAGGCAGCCTTCATCAAGTCTGTGCTGCTCAAACCTTTCCTTTCCTTTCTTCAGCCTTTCTGCTCACCCGATTGTGCCATGTCTCCTGTTTATCCCCGAGCTGGATCAGCAGGACCAAAGGTGGTTTCAGACCTTCCCTCCTCTCTAGATGCCATTTCGTGAGGAATGTGGCATCTGCAGGCTGTACCATTCCCGGCTCCTCTCCTGGGATGAGTATCAGGCAGCCCAGATCCCCACTGGGCACCGACAGATGTAAACTCACCTTGTCCTGCTCCAAGATGAGGGGCAAGCACCGAGCCCGAGGCTGTGTCGTGCAGTCAGCACCGTATTGTGGATGAGCTAACAAAATATATCACCTGAACTGGAGTCAGCTGAGAAACTCAGGTCTCTCTGCACCTGCCTGTGTGAAAATGCCTCTCGGTCTTCATCGCAACAGCTAACCCGAGAATGAAAGCAGTGTGGAGATCTTGTCATCGTCTCAGCTCAAGAAGGAGCCAGTTTGCAGGGTGGGGTGGCTGGGATGGGTCAGACCGGGAGGTAGAAACCCGTGCTGTCTGTGCTGTTTATTCCTTGGTGAGGAGGGAGCACAATGAATCGGGTCTGCTAATACAGCATCTCTTGGGAGGCCAGAAAATGGGTGCGAACAATAGTTTTGACAGGGGGAAACCTCTCCTTTAAGGGATCCTTTACTAAGGCCAGTTAAACACTAGTCAGGTGTCCCAGTCCTGGTCATCGTTTGTGAGGTCTTGCTGAAGTGGATGTGATTTCCTCCAAAACCCATAAATGTCACTTCTTAATCAGTTCCAGAGTTACTGCCTCCTCCTCCTCCTCCAAGCAGGCTGCATGCATGAATCTATCACTGAGCTGCTGGAGCTAATCCCCTCCCCTGCCTTTCCTCCTGGAGAGGGTAAAATTAGTTTTTGAAATAGGGGCAGAACATTTGCAATGAGCGGTGGACGTGGTCTCGTAGCTGGGAAGTCGGGCACACTACTTCTGCCCCATCACAGGCAGAAGGGGAGGGTGGACGCTTTGTGCATCAGCAAGAGCTGAAGCCTGAATGAATTCCCCAAAAGCTGGTACTCGTAGCACAGTCCCCGAGGTTAGCTAAACTGGCACGAAAGCACACACAGCTTCTCCTGAGACGACTTCACTAAATGATGAAGGCAACCTATGAGAGGTGTTCGCAAATTCAGCTTCTCCCATGCATTTTGCCTTGGTTCTCCCTGTAATAGTATTCCAGGAGAGTTGTTTTGGTCTGCTTTTCCTGTTGAAGTTCTCTCTACTGAACGCTTAGAAGAAACATGTTCATTTAAGAACAGATGTAGCAGATGCAGTTTGAACTAGCTTCCCCATCTCCCCAAATCCCTTAAACTTGGAGAAAGATATTTTTAATAATGATGTATTAGTTATTTAGGTGCTTTAAGAGGCGCTGCCTTCATACAATATAATTTACTATAATTCCCTTCTATTGCTTGTCCTCTCATTTCCACCCCCTGCCATCCCATACCTTCTCTTTTCCAGCTTGTTTATTTTAGAGTGCAAAGCTACTTAGAATTATTTATTTTTGGATCAGCTACTGATTCACTTAGTGACTAACACATTTCATCACTTGATGCCTTACTTTACCTATACATTAAGAAGGATTAATAGTACCTGCTTTTCAAGGCTGTTAGCAGTCTAAATTAATTCATGCTTATAATGTTTATAAAGAGATTTGAGATCCTTGGTTACTGGAGGCTAGGGCTGCAAAGCATCTTATTTTTACTTAATAGTGGGGGTTTTTTTTTGCATTATAAAAGTACAAGAAACCTTGCAATTGTTGGAGAGTCTATTATTCCCAGGGCTTAGTTTATATTCCAGTTCGGATACAATCATTTTTGTCTGCATTTTTTGCCGTGATGTTTCAATCAGAGTTAATGTCCTGATCACCTTTACTGAGAAATGTCATATGGTGGGAAATGCGGCAATGAATATTACAGGGTGGATGACAGAGCTGTGCAGTGTTGTTTGGTGCTCTTAAAAAAGCTGACATGCGCTTCTGCAGAGGTGACTGCATTTCGATGTTATTACTGCAAAATATGTAGCCAGAAAGCCAAAAAGTTAGACTTAACGTTAGAATTTGTGACAGTATTGTGCATTCACTGGAAACATTTTGTCGGCATCGTGGGAGATTGCTGTGAGTCTATCAGGAAGAGTGAAATGACAGCAACCAGGAGAAGGCACAAGGGGAGTGTCTTTAAATGAAACCTGAAATCGGTTTGCAATTATTTCACGTTTACTGAGTAATCTACCAAATGATAGTGCCAGTGACCACATCTGCTACTGATACCACATTGCTGTGCAAATATTACTTACAGAAGGGGTATATTTGGACTTGAATATCAGTATGCGGACAGATCATCAGTTTGGTTATGCTAAAAATATCTCACTGAAGTAATTAAAGACTTCTTATTCTGTTGCCTCGCCTCTTATGAATGGACTTGACTGGTTTGTGTAATGCAGAAAATGCAGTTTTGGGGAAAATAAGTGGGTGGGATACCCCTCCCGGTGAAGTTAACGGGAGTTTTGCCTTTGATGTTAATGGGTGAAGACTTTCACCCTCAGTCTTGTTGCCACTGCACTGATGGTGGCATTTTAAAAATCCAACACCATGGATTCCTGTGTCTGGGAATCTCTCAGTGGAAGAGCCAAGCAGGGTGACAGAGCAGTTGAAATATTAACAAGATGGAGCAGAGAGAGAAGTGGGTTTTGTGCTGCCTGGTCCAAGGGCAGTTACACACACCCGTCTACTAACGTCATGTAGAACTGCAGAGGGTGAGATGAACCAGTTGCTCACAGTAACTGGGGACCACTGACCCTGTCCTCAGCCCTGTCTATGGGAATGGTGGGAATTGCTTCCACAGTGGCTATGGTCACCTGAGGCTCTCCCCTGGCTGGAGAATTGGCGAGCTTTCTGATTGCGTGCATCCAGCATCACAAAACACAGTAGCCAGAATATGGCCTAAAACAAGGCCTCCCTTTGACAAGAACTTTATTTTCTGGACTCAGCCTGTTAGCTCTTGCCCTTTTTTTCATCTTGGCAGACTGCAATAATTATCCAGATGACATATATAGGGAGGCCACGAATTATTAACAATTAACCCAGCTCTGGAGTCACTGCCAAATATTTGTTGGTTCGTAGAGGAAGTCTAAGTGAGTAAACTGTGCTGAGTGACAATAGCTCTGCTTCCCAGCCAGACTGAACAGCTTGTAATGTAACTCAAACGTTTCCTCTTTCCAAGCTTGCTTATAAAATAGCAGACAAGGAAAGGGCGAAAAGGACGTTTAGAGGAATGCAAGACTGGAAAAACAACCACTGATGTAATATACTTTCTAAACTAAACATAAGGCATGCACTGTTGCAGCCATTTAAATAATTATTAAAAAGAAAAGCAAAACAAATCGACACATAACTTTGTCTACTCAGTCCTGAATACTGAAAGAAAAAATGTGAGCAATTCCATATTGGATGTCTAGGAAATATTTGCCTTGCACTATGCACGTCCTGAGCCATTTCCGCTCCTGGTAGACAGAAACACCGAAAAGTAGAAAAGTTGGATGAGATAGAGGGCGTAGAACTATGCATGGGACCCAGAGCACACAATGCAGAGGAGCAATAGAAATATCACGGACCTCTGGTGACCATCTTATGTGGTCCTACAAGGTCCAGCTGAGATGATGTCTTCATTGCACAAATCACAGTAAAGGGCCTGGGCTTTGGAAAGAGCTTAGAAGTTGAATCAATAGGATAGCAAGAGAAGGATTAATTTACAACCCCATTTCACAGAAGGATAACTAAAGTATGGAAAGATCAAAGTTTCTTTGCTGCCTACGCTTTTCCACATGTCTAATCTGGCCTGTTCACTGACACCACTTATTACAGCAGAGTTAAGTAGATGCACTGGTGTTTTCAGGATCGGGACCTATGCGACTTGCCCAAAATCACAGAGGAAGTGTGTAGGAATAATACCCTCATCTCTTGAGTCCCGCATCACTCTCTCAACCACAAAACCATCCTTCCTGTCTCTGCATAAAGATAGAGCTGAGAAGTGATTTTTATGTACACATGCACACATGCAGAGTGCCTTGTAAGGTGTATAGGCACATTAAGGTGAAAGTTTCATTAGAAATCACTTAAATTCAGTAAGTTTCAGAGTGATTTTCTTTTATTTTTTTGTATAAAGCAACCTTGTTTCTCTTTCCCTTGTTTCTCCTCCACCAGCATTCTCCCATTTCAGGCATCATAACAGCACTTGCTTATATGAGGTTTCTGACCGCATTTTATGGAATGAAAGAAAAATCACATGAATCTGAGCTGGAGCAAAGCCATAGAGCTTGATTTCATAATGCAAATCTTTACAACTTTGGTGCATCTGGTATGAGTCCCTAGTATATTTCGTTGAATTTCTTTGTGTGTGAAGTGAATCCTTTTCTCAGGGAGGGTCCAAAGTAGAAACAATGAGAAATTGGTCCTCTCTCTGCCCTGAATGCTCAGGTTCAATATGACCAACGACAACTTTATCAAAGTTACCCAGCAGACTTTGGCTAGAGTTAATAGAGCAATTTTGTATTAAACTAGCACACAGCTGGGCTATGTTTTCAAATGGTCTTTAATAGATATCCTTATGAAATTGGTAGGTGACAAGTTCAAAGTGTACAAAAGGAAAAGGTTCCTCTTTCACTGTGTCACTGAGCAGTGGAATTCCTTGCTGCTGTGAATTGTCTGGATACTAAGAAGTTTACACGGATTAGATAAGCAATTGCACAAATCTGTGAAAGAAAAGATCATCTGGGGCTGTGGATTACAAAGATACATTTCTGGCTCAAGAAGTCTCTGAGTCACAAGTTGCTTGGATGAGAAAAAGAAGACTACATTAGTGAACTCCAAGATATTAGAAGTGGGCTTCCCAGAAATGCTCAGACTTGGGCAGTCTTTCAACTAAGTTAGTAAAAGCTGATACCAGTGAAAGTAAAGAGAAGCCAATGGACAGGGTGGGCTGTTCAGTCATCTAAAAGACAGGCAGTGCATTTAATCTGGTTGGGTAGGCTTACTCTTTGTTCAATGGGCAGATATAGGCACCTCTGGAAACTGATTTATCCCCTCCTAAGGCAGAAGTCCAAGATAAGTGGGGTCAATCACCCACTGTCTCACTTCATGACTTTAATAGAAGCCAGAGTAAATAATTTATTTGGGATGTCTAGTGCAGGCTTCAGTTAGAGACTGAAATTTTGGAAGTCTACATGTGAGGTAGGTGCTTTATCTTTCTTAAGAGGAAATGAAGATGTAGTAAAGACAGTCTGTGGAGCCTATATTTCATTTTACTCTGCAGCAGACAAATTTAGTCAGCTGCATACCTCTAGGTTTGCAGATTAGTTGGTGTTTATTGCATCTGAGCTGTCCTAGTAGATATGGCCTCACCTCCAGCAGATACCCTGCCTGCAGGTACCATGTCATACCTGTCATATGGAAATCTTGGATATATTAGATCATCTCAGATGACACTAGATGTCTACGTTTAGGCAACTGAATCGCATCCCTGCTCCCCATTTACTGTAGTGAATTTACATGTGCTTCAATTCAGTTGCCCCCAAATGGTGCCTAGTACTCTTTGAAGTGCCCTATGGTATATTTTTTTTGGTTTTGAGCACCTCTCCAGAAGGGCATGGGCTTCTCATAGGTTGTGTCATTTCTACTAGATGTATGGATGGCTCGGTTAGCCTACAACTTCTAAAATTATAGTAGACATCTATGTGTGCGCAACTGAATTAAGACCATAATTCACATATAAACATCTACACACAGGCATGTAAATTTGGGTGTCTGCATCTGGAGCTGAATCCCATTTCTATCTTCTGCATGACCAAACTGAGGTTAGATGAGTTCTACCAAAAATGATTTTGAAAAATCCCACCTTAAGAACAGGAAGAGCACAACAGCTTCTAGGAGCACTCAGCATGTTCAATAAGGAGCTCTTCCTTTTTATCTCTTCTCCCCAGCATTTCTTTCTCCAAAAATCTTGCTCGACAGCAGGTGTAGAGCTCCAGCTCCTGAATGAGAGGCACTTGTTCACAAAGGGCCCCTCCAGAATTAGTAATAAATGTCTCATGCCTACAAGTAATAGTTTTTACTTTTAGAAATGCATAAACCATAGAGGTCTTTTTCAGAATTTAGCATTTCATAATCGTGGGAAAAAAGTTTCTTAAATTTGTAACACAATAAAAAAAGCCAGCTGCTACTTTACACCAGCTCTCACTACAGCAAATGGAAAGTGGCTTTTAATCACTGGTTGGCCATTAGTTTGACAGAGCCTCTTCATCACAAACCACAAGTCACTCTTACACATGGAAGCAATTTTGATTTTTCTCAGGGAGAAAAAAATCCTCTCTGTTTCCAAAGATTTTTGACAGTTAGGATGGAGGATCGCTTAGCTCAAAGCTTCTCAGTTAGGGCACATTGACATAGATGGGCACAAATGGGTGAAGCTTATTTTGCCTTCACTCTGAGTTGGTTGGATGTAGGCCAGCTCTGAACTGGAAGCCAGAAATCATGTTAGGATGGAGCTTTGCCCAAGTTAAGAAGATCTGTTGAAGGCATATGCTGAGAAGCAAGACATATTAGTTTGGGCAATGCATCATTTTCATGTAGCTACAAAACTTCCACACAGGGATTCCTGGTCCTGTGTACCCATGTCCAGGTGTCTCCAGCTTCACTAATGGGGGCCTCCAAGGAGAAAGAAACATATTAAAATTAGCCCAAAGTCCACCATGAACTTCTGCTGATATATGAAATGTTGGATCAGGCCCAGGGTCAAAAGGGCTTAGGCTGTTCCCTCCTTAAAAAATATACAGCTAGGGCTTAGAGGAAAACATTGTTCTAGAGATCTCTATCCAGCAGATTTTGCTTTATAGCTATTGACTATTTCCATTTACTCTCCAACTGCCTCACAGCACCAGGCTGTCGAACACTAGCTGGTCATCAGGGCAGCCTGCCTGTGGTCTGCATCAAATGCAGGGATAACGATGCCATTTGTATGCCACAACATGCACTGACTCAAGGCTTGTTTGCTTGTCTCCACTGAGTGATAACCCAATATAAAGCCCCTGGAGATTTCAACAAGCCTCACACTCTTGAAGCATAGATCTGAAGAATGCTGCGTGGTCTTCTGCATGAAACACGTTCACCTACATGCTTTGTTCATGCATTGCAAGGTAGGATGTGGAATGGTCTCTTATACATCCCTATGCATGTTTGAAGACTTCAGTACTGTAGAAACCAAAGCCCAGCCACGTGAGCAACACTTTTGATCTTATCAAATACTCTTACTTGGCCGGTTCAACCGTTTGTTCTTTGCAGGTCCTCAGTGTCCTCATCGTAAATGTTTTAAACTGCGTATCATTTTTTAACAATGAAAATAATTCAAGGACTGAAGGACAGCATGGAAGATCACACACATGGGGTCTTCTTTTCTCTCCAAATATTGATCTAATCAAAACAAAGGCTTGAAATGAAAGTGCCCCTTCGATGGTAATTATGGTCCTGAGGTCACAGTTAAGTAGCAGGACATCAACAGTTAATAGTGCAGAACCCGGTTCTTCCTAAACTGGTGTGAATTGATAGTAAAGCTAGGGATGTCAAATGCATGATACTGATGTGAAGCCAGCATGAGTGAGAGTAGACTCAAAACTCTAGTGAATTGTCATTACTCTGAATTTCTCTGATTTCTGGCAGGTTTATGGCAAGGTCTTTACAATATTTTAACGTTGCATTTTTGTATGTGTGTGTTTAACGTCCTGTCTATTTGAATGCTGCATACCCACAGTGTTCCCCAGGGGCACCCCTCCTACATATACGCGAAGTTCTGCTTAATGTTTCACTTGGATTTATTTGAATCTTTTATTATTACAGTACTGAATTAATACTTGCATAAAAACACTTGTCCCAGTAATTTCACCAAAAGTTTTTTTTTTTAAATTACTTCATCACATGGGGGCATTGACACTGTAGATAAAATTCATTGCTGCAGAGATTCTGAAAAACTAAAGTTTTGTCTACCCACAAGACTCTTAATAATCTAATTAAACACATATAAACCCAAGTGTTGTCAGGTCCTAGCTGAACACTTAAAACCTTAGATGAAGCTTGTATAGATTAAACTTGTTTGGGAGAAAAAAGTCTATTGAAATATCTTTTCTGATGGACCAGTTTTCTGAATGGAAATGGAGAGTGTTTTTGAAAAATGTTACAAGATGAGAAGATTTAAAGCAGTTCACAAATAGTACTCAGCACCTCACAAAACAGAAGTTTTAATTTCCCCCCCCCCCCAGCTTGGCACGGAAAATATAACTACACTAATTTTCAGGTCAATTTAGGTTATCTTGGGAAGGACTACATGGCTGCTCTGAAGTCAGTATATTTTAATTGATCAAATTTAACTAATTTCAGCTATTCTTTGTAGATAAGACCAATGTATGGATGAGATATGGAAGACTTCTGCTGGATATCTGAATGCTTCTGGGAGGTCCTGTGATCCTTATTGGCAGTTTCCATCAATATTGACAAAAATGTTGACAGGTCAAGACATTCTTCTGCATGTAAGAGTCATTGATCTGGCTGATTGTTCCTGTCATGGGACCTCTTTCCCTATCACAGACAGCACAAGCTGTGGTTTCTGCACTGCCATGAGATGTAAGTAGTATATACAGCTAACTGCTAGCCGCCCAACTGCATCGGGGGGTTTGGGTCCTGGGAAGGGGAGAGAGCGGATGGAGAACTGCAAAGCAGCCTCGTAGTTTGTAAATCAAGTTGGCATGTCTGAAGGGTTTCACTTAGCAAACTGGGTTTCTCTCATGTGTTATTTTGTCTCTGTTATTGGTCTTTTTTTTTTTTAATTAAAAAACCCTCAAAAGTCTAGTTTCATAAGAAAACAGAAATTATTCAATTTCACTGTCAGTGAGCCAGTCATTTATTAACCTGTTAATTTAAATTAAAGAGGGGGAAAAAAAGAGGTAAGAGGAATAGTAGCTCAAAGATGTTACATTCCTACAAAATCTCAGAAAAGAGTTTGCCAAATCAATGCCCTCACTGAGACATTACCCTAAAGAGAAAAGCATTGGTCTAAACTCAGCAATGACGTTAGACACTGGAGAACTCGCATAAGTAGTAGGAAATGAGGCTAATGTTTTTTAATTTTCACTGGCCTCGAAAGTGAAATATTCGTAGACCAGAGTACATGAAGAGCAGTGCTTTTTGCATCACTTTTAAGCACCTGTTTTCGTTCACTGTTGTAGAGAAAAATTATGGTTTTGCCACAATCGCTTGACACCATCACAAGGACGACAACATCAAGTCATACTTCAGAGTGACTCCCTCTGCCCAGGTAGAAGTTCAGGTCACGCTAGATGTCCAGAGCCTCTTTATAATTGATGGGGAGCAACTGGCACTTCCCCAGGATGACTATCCCATCCAAAATGAAATGGCTGAGAGGTAGGTGTACTAACCTTTTAGGGGTGCCATGTTGCCTACTGAGTATAGAGGGATCCTGTGTTGCTAGCTTACCCTAGAAAGCAGCAAATGAGAGGAACCACATGGTGGTTAATTCAAGACCGATGGCTAGTTCTCCCCATGACACTGCAAAAAAACCCTGGCAGGAGGTGACCTGAACTGTCCACCACCCCCTTCACCCATGCCACCAACGTTAATTGGGCTTTTTTGTTTAGAACTGGACAGAGTCCCAGCATCCTGGGAAGAAAAGGGCTGTTCTTGTCCAGCCTGGTCAAGATAAGAACCCAGGGAGAGGTTTCACTTGTAGGCAGAGGGAATCTGAAGTGCATTTAAAAAAAGCGGTTTTCCGCTCCAAACTCCAGGTCTCCACTCAGCCAGTCATTGGATTTCCCAGCTGCTCTACTAAAAATAGATTGATGAAAATGAAAACTTTCTCTTGGCAGGGATTTTGACAAGTGTCTAATGTAGACCTGTGCTGATGCAGTTAATGAGTAATAATATCAGCATAGCCAGCTATGGGAGAGGTTTATATTTTTCCTTTTTCTTTTTCCTTAGGAAGGGGGAGGGCTACACTGTAGCACATTATTTACAGTACAACATGATTCAACTGCCAGAGGGGGAAAAAAGTCAACCCATTGTTCAAGCACTATACATGGATTGAACATTAAGAAGTAAATTTCCCTGCCTGAAAAACGTAACCCTCCTCTTTCCCTTTGGCACGGCTTCATCTGGAAGCTTTACATCTGAAACTTGGTTTCCAAAGGCAGATCAAAATCCCTGCTCAGGTCAGACACATATGAAGGCCATCTTTGTTGCATCCTAAAGAAGGAATTTTTCTGCCTTATGGACTAGGATTTTCTATTATTTTTTAAAAAGCAGATTTGTTACAGTTATAAAGAAAGCTGCAAGAGTAGTTGAAGCACTACTGGGTTACACGAGCTCGGGATCTTGCATATTTTTCTTTAAAGTCCCTTTGACTGATTTTTAAAAGTGATTGATGTAAACCAAAAGAAGACCAGCTGCAGTGGGGATGGGATGTGCTTGGCCTCATGACTGCCATCATGTCCCGTGTCAAGGCCTCCAGGAGCTGCAACAAGCTGGACTTTCTACTAACTATTGAGATGCACAGTTCAACAGGCTTGGGTAGACATCCTTAAAACTAAAAAGCAGCAAATGATAAATACAAAAAGTAACCCTGAAAGCCTGGAAAATATTTCACAACCCTCTCAGTTCTCATCTTGTGAAAACATGCATCAGCATGCACTGAGGACAGACAAAACGAGATCTCTTCTGTAATTCTGAAACCCTTTTGGAGGATGAGGAAAAGTGTTAGAATACTTTTGTTATATAGCTTTCAAAATCAAATTATGACTTACCTGTGGCATACTTTGTTGTATTAAGTAGTATAATAGCTGAGTAATTAGTTGGAAGAAAATATTTTTTTTTTCCATCGTTTTATAGAGTGTTGAGTCTGCCAAAATGAATGAAGCATCATATGCAAATGCTGATGTATTGTTGAAGTATAGCTTGCTAAGCCTGGTTGCAAATTCCCAGAGAGCACTGATAAATATCCATCTAGAAATATCCAGGCCTTGCAGTAATATCTCACTTGATATTGCATGTCATACTCACTGAGTATTTGCAAAAGAGACATGAAAATGGCTGCATGATGCAAGCATTTGTTGTTTACATAGCCATTAATGAACATTTCCAGATTTATTTTTCTTGGTGTTGCTTTCTCTAACTGAATTACAAGTGCAAAAACAAGATTGTGGTCATATCATGTTTAAACAGGCAATGTTTGAAACATGAAGCCACATCTATTATTCAGCACCATCTTCTAAAAACATTAAAAGATACCCTTTTGAACTTTGTGGTTATTTTTGTCAAAAGACAAAGCTTCTTTAGGGTGAATTTTACTCTGAAACCAGGGCGTGAGTAACAATTACATTGCTTTTTGTGTGGCGTAGTGTTACTGCTTGCTAATCTAACAGCTCAGTGCTAGTGGAAGCGTAATTGCATTCCCTCTTTGCTTCTCCCTTTGCTTCCTTCCTCCCATCCCTGGGCACCATCAGATAATCCAGCCCCTTCACTTGCTGAAACGCCCTGGACCCTTTGCTGAGCTACTGCTGTTCTCTAACTTGGCAGAAAACAACCCAGTCTTGTCGCTGTGTTAGTTTTCTGCCAGTTGAGAGAGCTGATCTGGCTCAGAAAGGGACCTGAGGTGCCACGGGAGCTGATGGCCGTGGTGGAAAGATGTAGGTAGAAGTGAAGGAGGAGGAAGGGAGGGAGGAGTGAGACCACCCCAGCTATGGCACTGAAATTAATTCAGCTGTTATCTACCAGCATACTACGTGCAGCTATGCAGAGATTTGACTGAGTCAGTCTTCTGTGCACTCATGGTAGAAGTTAATGAAAGAAAAGATGCACTTAAAATAAGGGTTGAGAGGTTACACTGTTTGCATCTTTAGGCATTTAAAAACTTTTGTAAATCTGCCTGGATTCGATTAACTTTAATTTTAGACTCATGTTCAACCTTAAGTAGGAGTGTAGTCTCCCAGAGTCCAGTGAATCTGCTAATCTGCTTCCATTTTAATGCATACTTATGTTCTTTGCTCAGAACGGCTAGAGGAAAGAACCTGATAAAAAATTAATAAACACAGATTAGCTGCGTGCACCAATTCTTTTCTGTGCTGTATCAGCAACCCTGGCTCACCTTCTTCCTATCCATTATCAAACAAGGTTTTTTCTAGACTATGAGATAGATGTGAATTCAGAGATGGAACCTGAAGGTTGGGAAAAGGCCTGAAAGTAGCTTTAGGGAGTTATAAGTATTCTGAATAATTATTTTTCTAGAACTATCCCAACTAGATGTAAAGTTAGGAAAGTCATTCTCCTTATCAGTAAGGACAGGAGTTCAGCTGATGGATATCTGAGCTGAAAGTTGTGCAAGAGCAGAGCAACTGGAATGGGAAGTCAGGATTATTGTACCATGGGGGATTCCAAATCATGATTTTATTTCTGTCTCCCATTGGTAAGGAAATGAAAAAACACCTACACAGCCAAAATTCTGAAATGATGTGTAGGATAAGTGGAATTGACAATTTCATTTTGACTTCATTGATTTGATTTATCTGTTTTGATTTATAATCTAATCCTGAACTAAAGTACAAATGTTTTAAATATGGCGACAATACCTGACACAAGAAATTTTCATCGTAACAATATATTTGGATTTTATTGTAATTAATTTTTTTTGGAAAATATTGATGAGATGAAATCACTATTTTCTGAAAGAATAAAGTTGATAATCCCGACTGAAACATTTGGCTTGAATTATCTTTGACTTGCATTTATCTAATTTAGGAATGGTGCCATAAAGCCACCTGGGATAAAATCTTGAAACTGAGAGGGGAGTATGACTAGTGAAGGGATCTCTTAACTGTACCTATTGGTATTGATTTGCTCCTAGTCTTCCAAGAGTGGCAGTAGAAATCTTGATCTAACAGCAGTTATTTCTTGCCTTGATTTCTGAACTGATGGCTTTTTCACTATCCTGTATCTTTCAAAAGCCTTTCTGCTTGCTTAAATAGCTCTTAGTGCTCCTCCACCCCACACTGTGAATAACAGAAGGAAGAAATAGCTGCAGTGTCTGAGAATGTGATCACCTGGCTTTCACGACCATTTATTTTTTTAATTTGCTGAATGTCTCATGTGCTCTGTGATAGGCACGTTAGGAGGAATATTGAGGAGGTATATTGGTTTTGGGGAAAAGCACTGGACAGAGGTCTGCAAGGTCTGAGTTCAATTCTTGATACCTGAACTGGTTTCTGGAGCCATGCAGTGGTGCCTACAAAACTGAAAGAGCAACTGGAGGCTTTGATAACTTTGTAAATCTGAGCTTTTGTGTTGCCTTCCCCAGCTCTACCACATGGCACAAAATAAATTCTCCTTTTTCCTCTTTTTTATTTATTTTACTTTTAAAAATATTTTTCTTTCTTTCAGGGCTTTCTCTGGTCACTCATGTGGCTAGCACAAAATATTTTAAGGTGTCTAGTTGTTGATCCATACAAATACTAAATGTAAGAAAACATCAGAAGAACCATCTTTGACCAACTGTATTAACTCACGTGGAATGACCAGTTGCCAAGACTTCAGTGTTATCCTTCACTGGCCAAGCCCAGAAGGGAAAAGGATATTAATTTTTTACTGGCAGAAGCATCTGAGGCATTCCAGCTTTAAGAATGAGGATCATCTGAATATAAAGAAAAAATATCAGATTCCATCCCTTACAAGGCAGGCAACCTGAGTACCTTATTTTGGAGACTTTCTGGGATTGCAAATATCCGTCCAGAAATGGAGGCAGAGAATGAGTGAGAGGCATACAAAAGAAGTAAAGCCAAGTTCCTTCTCAGTGACTCTTTGATACATAAATAGCATTTACCGAGCACTGAGATTAGCACCTGACTGAGGCCACTGCTGGGGTGCAGATACGCTTTTGCTGTTGCCTGCTCAGAGGGAGGTGGAATGAACAGCACCATCTTGGTAAACTCATTTTGCCACGTCTCATACATCTTTCACAGCAGGTCTGCAAATTCTTTTTTAAAGTCTAGTCTGCCCTACCGCCTTCAAATACAATGAAAAAAAAAAATATTTGATTGAAGACCTGTGACTTGTAGATGCTCCAAAATTTTCTCAGAATGTCTTTTTCATTCCTCACTACCATTTTTTCTTGCAGAAAGAAAGATTATGGCTTTCACTTTGCCTGTGTGCCCATCTGTACACCTTTTCCCCTCTCTCTTCAACACCAGCCTTTTTTTAACCGACCTTGTCCAAGTGTCTCAGAACTAGCACATTTATACCAGCTTCATGAAGATAAACAGCCAGGTAGGGGAGAAAGAGCCCACAAGTTCTTTCTCCAGGACAAGACTGTCCCCATAACTATGAGCTCAACATTACAAGATACCAGAGAATTCACATGTTGTGAGAGATGTGTAATGAATATCCAAACCATGCTGAAAGCCTTGATCAGAGCCTGTACCTCTGGAAATGTCAATCAGCCAAGCAGCCACAGTTTTCATCTTCCTGCCTCTGTTCAATGGTGCAAGTAAAGCTGAATCATATTGCATGAAGCAGTAGAATCATAGAATCATTTAGGTTGGAAGAACCCTTTAAGATCATCGAGTCCAACTGTAGACCTGGTCTACACTGGTGTCTGAACCTGGTGAGTCCGCTTAGGAGATGAGCTTGTCTAGTTAGGATCATGAGTCTTCTCAGTTTGACTGAGACAAATCTGGAATACCGACTAAGATCTGACAAAAGCTCTTGGGCTATTTTTCCACAGATTCAAGCAAAATTCCATTGCTCAACTCACAAAACAAAAGGGCTAAATATTTGGACATTCATTTAGTTTGGGGGGGGAGAAACCTACTTGCAATGCCTTGTTCAGTGCTGGGTTTCCATACTCGCCATGAGAGAGTCAGTTAGGGCTTCCTCCAGGTAGGTTAGTGAGGCCTTACTGGATGAGATTTGCCAGCTAAAAAGCGTCTTATGGAAGGATATACTGTTGATATCTGTCTTACCATCTCCATGGGATTCAAGTGCCTGTCTACGTGCTTACACAAAGCTCTTATTTTGTGTACAGGTTTACAAAGCCATATGCCACATGAAGCACGTGGGGCGGTCCTCCCTTCCTCTGCTGCTGTCAAATAGCTCAGTTTCCACTTCCTCCACATACCTGAGACCCACGACTACATTCCTTGTGGACGAGATCTCAAGGAGCAGTGCTGCTGAGTGTCCGGGTATGCCAGCGCAGCAGCTTCTTGCTGGTGTCAAATTGGCAGAGAATTGTGATTTTGGATTAAAAGCTGTGTCTGCCTAAGGAGGGCTCAGAGAGAGATGTTAACTGTATAGTACATGGGAGACTTTTGGAAATTACATTTGCAGACAATTAAAGGTCACATTGTTTAGCTAAGTCATAATCCATCACTATGAACAAGGCATTGATTGTAGTCCAAGGCCCTGGACTATATTCATTTTTATTCCATTAGTGGTATAGATGACAGTTTCTGTATTTGCCTCTTCTCTTGCTACATAGCAATAAGAACTGCAAATTACCTCCAGATTCAAAGTAACTGAACAGATAAGCTTCTTTCCATGCTCTTTGGCAAAAAAAACCCCTTTCTAGCCTTAGCTAGCCAGTAAACATCCTGACAATCTCCTGAAATGACGCATTAATGGACTAGAACAGGGTTGTGATTATCTGATTATCTGAGGAATGTTTACTGAGGTGTAAGTGTAGCTACACAAGCCAAATTACAGTTTCCCCATCAGTCCTTCTGTGTCTGATCTGGTGGAAAAAGAGTGAGCTGCTGCATTAGGTTTTCTCTGACTTGTTCTCTAGGAATAAAAGTTATTCTTACATCCCTGGAAGTTGGGCATCTAGTCTAAGCTCCTTGACCGTAGCCATGGGAAGCTTGCAAAAAGAAATGGGCACCTCAAAAGACAGCCTGTCTCCCCCAGTTCCAGCCTTACGCCTGCCCTTGGGCAGCTCAGTAGTGCTAATGCTGATGCATGGGGAAGCCTGAAATCACGTAGGTTTAAGGACAGCAATGCAATTTGTTGCTCCTTAAATCTCATTCACTGTTCATTAAGGGCTACTGCTGCTCTTCTCCCCAGCCCCCAAGTGAATTGAAAAGTTGGGACAAAAGTGGGACTGAGTCACTGGTAAAAGAACTTGTTAATTTGGCTTTAACCCCTGACATGGGAGCAGCAGTTTTACCTGCCTAAGCAACGTGAAATTAATTCCACACTAAGTGACGTAGAGCTAATTGCACAGGGATTAACAGCAGAGAGCTTGACAACCGCTCTGTGCAGGCACAGTGTTTCGTGATGACCAAAGCTGGCTCATTCATCCTGCGAGCTTCCCCGTTTACCTCCTGTTCTGTATTCAGATTACAAGCTCCTTGGGCTTTAGGACAGCGCGAGGCATATTGCTACCTTCAGCTGGATGCTGCAGTAGCGTGTGAGAAATGAATCACCCAGTGTTTAGGTCGTAGCTGCCTAGCAGGATCTGTATGTAGGTTTAAGTGCTCTCTTGACTCTCAGTGGCAGTTAAATGCCCCAAAGACTTTTTAAAAATCCATTAGTGCCTAGTGGCACATTTAGTTGCCTCAATACCTCAATAAATCTCTTTGTAAATTAGAAGAAAATGATAATGAAATTCATTAACATTTGCAAAACGCTTTATGACCGATAGGTGTATCAACTATTATTAGCCCAAAGGCAGAGCTACTCTTATCAGTGCTGCCAATATCTAGGCTGGTTTTACTTGGCAGAATTTAAACCTAACGGTTCTTATCATAAAAAGAGAAAGAAAGTGTCATCAGAACTGATTGAACTATATATTGGTTACGTTATGTTGTAATGGCTGTCAAAGATAAACGCAGGGGTGGCTTATCTTGTTTCCTAATCGTCTTCAGGTGTAATGTTGTCATTCATTTTGTTAACTCTCTCTTTGTATTTAAACCCAGGGGAGACCACAAACTGAAAAATACGCATTCAGTCTATTTCTGCTTTCTATTGGTCTGTTTGTGGGAATAATCGTTTCAAACTCAGTGACCACAAATGAGTTTATGTTTATACAAAACTTCCTGAGCAAGTGCGAAGGGGACCTGCCACCCTTCGCCGATGGGTTAACAACATCTGCTGCTGCACACCCTGTGTTGGGTCTGGTCTTGCCTAAGCCTGAGCTGCCCTTGCTTCTCCCAGATCTCTGCAGGTTCATGGGAGCTTGTCCTGTAGATCTGCTTAATCTTAATCTCCCCGGGCACCCAAATAAGGTTCTCCCTGGCTCTTCCTTGTGTAGATAAGGAGAGACTCCTCTGGTTGTTACAGAGGCAAGTAATGTCCTCTAATGCATCAGCCAGAAGGGAGGGAGAAGAGGCTATTCCAGCTCTGCTGCATCTGTGGTCATTGGCTCCAAGGAAGAAGCTGGGCCTGAAGAGAGGGCAGCAAAATTGGTCAGTTAAACACAAAACAAAAAGGAATCCCCCCTTCTTCTTCTCCTAGAGCAAAGTAATTGATTTTTTAATTTTTTTTTCTTTCCCAGAGCAGTGCTGGTTCTGGATACACTCTAACCTCATCCTAAGAGTATGAAAGAAACTCTCAGTTAGGTTTATCCTAATAATAACCCCGTGACGGAAGGAAGTAATCTTAGTATTCTCATTTTATAAATAGGGAACTGAGACTCAAAAAGCAGGGGGGGGGGGGGGTATGTCTTATCTATTTATATGCATTTGTGCATTTGGTCTAAGCCAGTCATTTGGGCTCCCTCTGTAGTTGATGGAGGAAGGTAGGCAATTCCAGATAGTAAATATCCCATTTCTTCTTAGTCACTTAATTCAGCCGTGGGAGAGTTGGCCTTTGCCTAATCCCCATTGGGATCCTGGGTTAGATGGAGGAGGACTTTGGTTTTCTGACTGTGTGGGTGTTCTCAGAGTTTGCCTAAAATATTCTAACAGGATCAGGGCCTTCACAAAATGCTGTTTTAGCTGCTTTGCTTTGAAAACCCAGCCAGTGGTGTGTTATCTCCCTTGCTTAATAGCCCACTGGTTTGAATAGTCATTTGGGAAGTGAAAGCTCACAGTTCAGCCCTGAGAGAGCCTGGTTTTATCCCTCCTAGAAACGTGACCTAGATACCTTACAGCTCTGCTGGGTAGAGATGTGCTACCAAATTAATCACAGACAAATTTGAGAGCGGTGGCAGAGACCTTGGGGGATAAGGACCAAGATGGGGCACTCCTGAATTAGCGTAGACAGAGGAAAAGAAGCTGCATTTCTTCAAGATCATGACTCCTTCCAGAGAGAGGAGGCAGGTACCGTGGGGAAAGAAGGTCACTGGAGGCAGTTTTTAACAGCGGGGGTTTTCTCAGCCAGTTCTGCTGCCCTGGACAGCCTGGGTAACCACTGGGGTCCTTAGAGCTTTCAGACTGATTAATGCAGTGCTGTCCAACAACTTGGTTTCTTGGATTTTTTTCCCCTTACTCTTCTGAAAAAAAAAAAAAAACCAAAAAAAACCCTCAGTTTATTTGTCAGTCATTTTTAGATGGTTAAATCAGTTGTTGGAATCTCACACAGTGCAGACATAAGCTTTTCAGCCTTTCCTAAATGGACATCAGCTTCCTCTCACTGAACTTGATTAGTCCATTTCTGTGATTTCACAACACTTGGCCTTTAGACAAGAGGTATGAAATCTTCCTAAGAAAGAAGCACAAAATTTCTGATTCTACAGAGTGAAGAGAAAAAAGGAGAAGAAAAGTAAAGAGACAAAAGAAAAGAGAAAAAAATAAAAGAAAAAAGAAAAGAGAAAAGAGAAAAGAATAGAAAAGCAAAGAAAAAAGAAAAGAGAAGAGGACAGAAGAAGAAAAGAAAAGAAGAAAAAAGAAAGGAAAGGAAAAAAAAGAAAGAAAAAGAAATCTTTAGCTATTAAATGGAAGGTCACATAAAGAAAAGAATTGTAACTGGACTGATAACCGTGTCCCTTAAATTAATACTGAATAATTGGAAATGATAATTTGCAAGTGACATTTCCTGCATGGTTAACCATGGTATAGGCTTTATTGTTATATTGTTAAAAATGAATAAGTTGCTGCACAACTGCTAATAGCATTTGTACCTATTGAAGATAAGGCAACAGTAAGGGGTAATCAAACCACATTCTACCAAGTATAAAATGACTATGTAAAATGACATCTGTAAATCAAAGCTTAATTAACCTGATGTAATTTACAATAACTGGCCAGCCCAAGTTTTCCTCAGGCGGGCTGCCCTGATGGAGCTGGCTGATGGCACAGTCAGATGGGATGTTCTGGCTGTAGCTGAGGTACGAGGCTGGTGCTGTCCCCCTGCAAATGCTTCTTGCACCTTCGCATGTGCTGGCATAACTGCTCATGTCACTGCTCCCTTACCCTGGTATCTGTCCGTACTGTCTGGGTTTAAAATCTTGACCGGAAAAAAAAAAAAAAAAATTAGGCTAAGCCAGAACCTTTTGGAAGGGTCCCTTACTCTTCAGGAGTAAGGAGGTTTGATTTCCCCCAGATCAGGAGGTCTGTGCATGTGGTGTGGGAGTCCCATTTGGGTGCTGTAGTTGAGGGGGCACAGAAGAGAAGCACTGAAAGGATTAGAGGCTTAGGGAAAATGCCTGATGGTGTAAGAAATTAAGAACTCGATTTATTTAGCCTGTATGAAAGAAGACTGAGAAATGCTTTGATTACACTGCATAATAGAGAAAATGCAAGATACGAAAGGGCAGTTTAATCTGTCAGAAAGCAGATAACAAGAATCATGGATATGAAAGCTAGACGTGTTCATCTTAGAAATAAGGCACATATCTTTTTAACAATGAGGCTGATTAAGAAACTACAGAAAGGAATGATGGAGTTTCCATTTCCTGATGCATGTTACTTAATTTAAATTGAGTCACCTTCCAGGGAGAAATGTATTAGTCCAGCACAAGTTACTGGCTAGATACAAGCCTAACTGGATGAGATGGAACAGGTAGTCAAATCAGATGGTTTACTTTTTAATAATAGCTTTAAAATGTAAGAATTAAAAAACACTGTCCTGTGGTTATTACTGAAAACTTAGTACTACAGAAGCTCGTATAAATCTTTATCATCTCGTCTCATCTCATCTCATCTCATCTCACCTCATCTCATCTCATCTCTTCTTATCTCATCTTTCATTGCACTCAAATTTAGGATAAAAATATATGATTCCAGTAGGTAAATCCCCTATTTTATAGCTATACAATCAGAAGTGTTGTTATTATTATCACCATTAAGGCTTAAGTATATGTTTAATGTGTACTTAAACACTTTTTTCAACTTGTGGCCTTAATCATTGTAGTGTAATAAGAACTGAATCATTATAGTGCAGCAGATTAGTTCTCAGAGCTTCTGCACCTTAGGCGGTGATGCCATTAGTTCATAT
The DNA here is from genome assembly GCF_900496995.4 of Aquila chrysaetos chrysaetos. NCBI lineage: Eukaryota > Metazoa > Chordata > Aves > Accipitriformes > Accipitridae > Aquila > Aquila chrysaetos. The sequence continues at coordinate 5,345,058 of NC_044008.1, forward strand.
AAACCAAGCAGCACTGGGCCTGGCAGGTATGTGGAAGGGAGACCTCCAATGCAAATGTACACTGTTCAAATTAACTTCTGTTGAGGCTACTCATGTACTTACTAAATGTGTGCACTGCATTTAAAAATAGAGAGTAAGCTAACAAGAAGGTAGGACGACAGTAAAGTAATAGGTGCAACTGGAACCAACATAGGAGGTAGGTGTGAAATGAATGAAGGCATGCCACAAAATGCAGGAGGTATGAATGAGATTTCAAAGGAACATGCAATATCAGTGCATCTTTCCATAAATACTTCAATCCCTCTGATTTTTCCATCTTCCAAATACTGCAGAAATTCTTTTCTGTCTGTATATAGCAAATTCATTTCATGAAAATGACTTCTGCTGAACCATATATGGTTCAAAAAATATCTGGTTTTTTTTTCAGAACTATGCAGAAAAGTCTCCATCCTTTACCATCAGCCACATGCTATCTAACCGGACTGAGACAGAAAGTGTACATCTGAAACATCTGTATGATCATGCTTGTACTATCAACATGCAACTAATCTGGGGAACAAAACTTGCTACCAAAAATTGCTAAGTGCAGGGTTTAACAAGATTATAAAATAGCTTGGTCTAAACAAAACAAAAGAAGGCTCTGTGGATTTAGTTTCCCAGGCACATTCTCTAATATATTATAAACTGCAAATGTTGGTCAAATCTTTGTCATATTTGGACCTGTATGGACTTTTCCTTCTGTGCAGCTTTCCTGGCACCATTCATTCCGTAGTGACTCTGTTCGACTTTCAGGCTACTCTTACAATTAAACTTTTCCGGACTTAATAACTTGGTATCTCTGCTTCTCTGTCAAACATGGTTGAAATTGGCCTAGACTCAGAAGTTCTCACTGTGGAACAGGTAGAGAGATGCAAAGGCACAGACAGTGTCATCTCATGTACTTTGTCCCCTAAGGAAACCATATTAAAAGAGGGATTGGCTATTTATACAGATACCAAGGATAACAATACAAACCATAATTAAAGACAATAAAACTATTGGAATGCATATTAAACCTTGTACTTCAGGGCTTAAGCTAAACTCTAGCTGTTAGAGAGGATTAGAACTCTATATTAGAGCAAATAATTGATTTTCTGGGTCACTACACATTCACTACCAAAAAAAAAAAAAGTAAAAAAAAAAAAAAAAGCATCAATTTATTTTTCTTCTCCCTGTTCTTGATTTTTTTCCTGACTAGAATGATTTGACAATAGTAACCAGAGTTTCCCAAAACCATTTGGGAAGTCTAAACTTGTTCTTTTGTGTAACAAAAAGATTTAATACACAATTATTTCTTCCATCTTTCACTAAGGAGGGAAGCAAGGTGGGAGTCACAGAATATTTAACTCATAACTGCTGTGAAGCTTTTTATTTCTTCCTCACAGTGTTCTCATCTTCTGGCTTGGGATTTGGCTGGAGAGGGACACTGGGCTGGATGCACTGGGGTCTGGCCCAGGCAGGTAATGTCCATGGGCCATGCGTAGGAGACAGTAGTCTGGAGGCCTCCTTTATCTATAATAACCTATAGGCTGTTTGTTCGAGATGTGACTAATTTTCTCCAGTGACTGTAAGAGGGATGAGGCTCTGACAGCTCTGGTGGTAGGTGGTCGGAATTGCTCATCAGTCTCTTGACCTTGCGCTTCCTAAGAGATGAGATACTTAAATGAGGCCCTCATGATGGGCAGTGTGAATATCACTTTATGTGTCTGCAAACCAAGGTAAAATTCTCCAGGGTTAGGGTTACGTTTGCTGGAGGGAAAATTCCTGCTGCTGAGGCAACATCTCTTTGGCAGTCCCCCAACACCTCCTTCTCCTGAGATTAAGGGTCCTGTGACAACTGTTTAGTCACTTGCAATTGCATTTGATTTAATGATTTTAGTTGGAAACGGCTGCGAGTTCTGCTAGGAAATTATTATGGGAGATTGATGCGGGGTTTGCTTTGATACCTTTCTTTAGCAAGATTATCTCCTCAAGCCAAAGCAGAGGCATGCAGAGAGGTACCCAGGTGGGTGCCAAACTATGCCATTGGCTATGGAAAGCCATGAAGCACTGGCAGGATCTTGCTTCACCCAGGGAAATGCTCCTGCTCCTCAGACAGTCTCCCTGACCTGCCTCCAGTATTGCCTTGATGCAGTTGTGCTCCTCCTGCTGCGCCAGGTAGCAGGGGACTGCGCCACCATCGCCCATCTCCCCGTGTCTCATCTTCCTATCTGGGAAATGCAGCTAAAACCTCCTCATGCCATAGTGACTGTGAAGCACTTGGAATTGGATCTGTAAAAAAAACAATTCATATTGAACTTCGGGTATGAGTAATGCAGTGTCAGCAGGGTTAGATGCTTTCAGTATCCTTGAGGCTCTGAGCTTAGCTATACTGGGAGGCAGTAAGAGAAGTGTTTGAGGTTGCAGAATATCATTTACGGTGGTGCTGGTGTATGAGAGCAGGTAAGAGGCATCCTCAGTTGGGGGAAACCCAAACGGCTCAGCTGTGTCGTGGACCAAGTGGCTGCTTTGAGGTTTTGTAGCATTCCTATAGCTCAGGTGTTTAGGATCCGTGCTTTTTGAGCAGGCATTTTCTGAATCCCACCTTCCCGTCCTATCTCCAGGGAGCGTGGTGTGCCTGCGGTGCGTGCACGGCATGCTGGCAGCTGTGGGTAATGGTTGTGGCCATGGATTTATCCCAGTCTGAGAGCTGTACTCCAGCGTGGCGCTTAGTGGTAGGTTCCTGTCTGCTGTCTCCTTATCTGAGGCAGCTTCCACATAGATGTGGGCCTTGCAGCTATCCCAAGGTCTCCCTTTGCCCGTGCTCCTCTTGAAAGAAGCTTGAACATGCCACTGTTAACTGCGTAGCCACCTTTGACCTGTGATCTCCCTTGCCTGATGTATGAGACAGTTTCCAAATATCACTTCTTCCCTCACCACGTTTCTGAGATCTAATTTTTCTCACTTCATTCACACTCAGATCTACGAAGCTAACTGCAGATAAAAAAGGAAAATTCAATGTCCTTTCACTACCCAAGAGGTCTGGCTCCTTTGGCACCACTTCTACCTGGTTGCAGATCCCAGCAGTAACTTCACCGTGACATGAGACAGAAGTGTATGGGTCCCGGGAGCGGGCATTGTGTGACACGCAGAACCACTGAAGGTGCCTACAGACCTGCTTAGGTAACTCAATTAAGTGCAACAAGTTAATGCCAATAACCCATTGGACCAAGATGCATGCTACCTGGCCCAAGCCTTCACTCTGGAAAGCTAAGGTGCAGTGTCAAGAGACAGAGGGTAACCCATTAAATACTAGAACAGCCTTTCTTCCTTGCCAGGCACCTTTCCCAGGGTTTTGCATTGAGTTTACGGGTAGGTTTCTGTGTGAAAAATAAGACTTACATGTCCCTAGCACAAGGAGAATCATGTTCCAAGCAACCATGAGGCATCTATTTACACAGAAAGCAGTCAAATAATATCTATTGGATTCTGGAATATTAAGTGGATATATCTTGATGTGCATTTTATCTCTCTTTCTCCACCCCCCCCAAAAAAAGCAAACGATAAACAACAGCAACAAAAATTTAAAGGAACAGCCATTGAATAACAACAAGAACAACAAACCAAGAGAGCTGTTGCTGGAGTTTGTGCTTCTTCTTCACCCATCCCTGCAGCACATCTGCCATTAAAGACTCCAACAGAGGATTTTGCAGCTCTAACCATGGCTGATTAAGGCACTGCCACCTCCACCCATCCCTTTCATGACAGGCGAAGTGTGAGCTGACTATGTACCTCACTCAGATGCTTCACCTTAGTGTCCAAAATTTGTTGCAATGAGTTTGGATGCCAGTAGGTGAGTAGCTTATCTGTACAGTCTTGGCAATAATCCCTCCTATCTGCCCTGTGCTGTTACAAACATGCATGACTATGAAGGCCATCATTCAACAAAAACCATAAGCCATTTATTCTGCAGAAAAATGGATATGTAGGAATACATATGGTTCATTTCATCTGATGCGGTTCTGATAGTCAGAAGTAACTGCACTGAAATCAATGTGTTACTCTCAAGCAGGGAGGAAATAGGAAACAGTTTCTTTAATAGAAGAAAAGTTTCCTTAAATAGAAGAGAGCAGACAACCAGTAATCCAGTAAATTACTTCCTTGGCATTAGTGATGCTGTATTGACTGATCCCAGCAGAGAATTTGGCCAACACTATGACCAGATCACATTACAGCAAACACTGCTCAGAGCGTCTTCGTGTAAAACTGGAATATACCTGAGCAAAATAACCAAGAGGAACTACTTGAAGCAGGTTTCGATTTTGTTTGATGATAACAAAATGGTTCTGTAAAAGAGACGTTCAGGGTGTGGTACTACAGGACTGCCACTGCTGCAGAACCAAATCCCTAAGCTGAGGGACATTAGATGCTTCTCATCATGCTTTCTGCTATGCTTTGGCCTCTTGGCATTTCCAAAGAGCAGGGACAACACGGAGGCATTTTGCTTCCTCATATTCCATGGATACAGAAGCTCTTAATCTTCACTGTTAAACTAGAACAAAAACCAAAACAAAACCAAAACCTGAATTTTTGTTTTCTTTTGAGGGGGAGAGACGACAGGAAGGTTGGTTTTGCTGCAGTTCTCAGTATTTGAAATCCAATGGGACCTTTCGGTACAAGAGCTTAATTTGGACTTGATGGGAACCCAGTTTACTAGTTTAAGTCACTGTTGGCTAATACAGCTTGAAGCTGTTCCACAATAAAGCACTACATTCAGCAGTGAGCCTTATCGCTAGGACTCATCTGACCTTTCCCAGGTAAGCTGGAATTGCTTAACACCGTGGCTACCCCAAAACTAATAGAACCTTTCAGAATGGCTTAGGATATCACTTCACTTCCCTGACATCAATTTCTAAAATAAAATAGAAGGCTAATTGGTAAATCAGGTGAGTATTTTTCCCCCCCTCCCCGAGATATAATGGTCAAATACATTTTCAAATCTGAACTACCAATGATACAAAGGTATGACTTAAACACACAAATAAAAGGGGAAGCTCAGCAGGAGGATGGAAGTTCAACTAGAATTTACCAGGCCAAATTTATCAGCATTGGTGGGGATGAGTCTGATTCACAGTCATGAAGCTTAAGGTGGTGTGGTCAATTTTAGTCAGCATGGCTGAAAACTTCATGGGAGAAATGGATATGCAGGAAACAGAGCATAACTCCCAGGCTTCTGGCACCTCCAAATCATTTTTGCCTCATCACATCATGCTACTGTACTGAAATGCTTTTAGAGAAATGCAAGACCACATAGACTGACTAAAGCATGAATTCTTCAAAAACTACCTGGCATGTGGTTCTGAAGCTGAAGATAGACACTAACAGGATGCTTAGCATATTTTGCATTGGATTTTGAGATATGCAGTGAAGCAAAGCCAGAAGGAATAACAGGAGCTGAACAACTGATCCAAGTGGGTCAAGGGCTGAACCATACTTGTTGCTCCTTAGCAGGAGAATTTTGGATAAGGAGCAGCAAGTGATGTGAATGATGGGTCTGAAAAAGTCTCTTCAAGCTGTCAGAGGAAATGAAGATAAAAAGGAAGGTGAAGGAGTGAGGAAACTAGTCAGACTCATAGGTTCAAATCTCTGCTGAATGTCTCAAAGACACGAACTCAACCCAGACTATAGAGGATGCATCAGAGCCCAGACTGTAACATGTTTCAACAGCCAGTCTGAATATGTGGAGACTATCAAGAAGAGTAAAGAAAGGAGGGAAGCATTAAAGCGTGAAGGGCTTTTGTACTTAGTCGTTTGACAGCAGTTGGACTGTGAGCACCAGCCTTGAGGCACAGTCCCATACTGCTGCTTTCTGCACTAAACACAGATGAAAAAAAAAGAGAGTTCCTGCCACAAACCACTTCTAATCTCGGTATAAGGCACAAATATCCTCTAATCGCCACCCACGGCGTATGAGGTGGGGAACCTCCTGTCTGCATTATAGAAGTGCACCCCTTGGCAGCACCGGCATTGCTCGCCCACTCAACTGGCCCGGTGATGACTGGCAGGGACATTTCCTTTTCAGGTCCCCATCAAAGCCACCCTGTCATAGGACACAGGAGGAAGCCAGAGGCATCCAGGACCGCAAACGATCGCTCGCCGGCTGAGGATGGGGCAGTTCCACGGGAGCAGTCCTCGGGCACCATCCCCAGGAGCGCTGCACGTGGAGCTTCCTCCAGAGCTTGGCCGGCACGCAGGAATCTGATGTTTAGAAAGCCATTTTCCTGTCCGTATAAACAATTCGACCACAATAGCCCAATTCCTGGCTCCGAGGCCTCATTTAAATGTTGGTCAGTTGAGGCCCACAATTAACATTTAATTAGTAAACTCATTACAAAGGCAGGAAGTCTCAGACTTTCCCTTCATTCTCTTTCAGGCCTCTGAAGGGAAGGACCAGGCCCGTCTTTGGCTTTCGATTCAGCAGACGGGTGGTGGTTTTTTTTTTTGTTCCCTCTCCTGATTTCCCTCCGCTTGCAGAACAGTCGCCTTCCCTGAAGCAGACAGGCATGACCTGAATATGTTGAATGTTTGGCTGGAAATAATCTACTTAACATAAATACTTCCATCTAAATTTTGCCCCGGTTGGCTTCCTCAGTGTTCCTGGGGGGGCTGAAGGAGCAGTGGTTTTCAGGGACGAGGTGGTGAGGAGCCTGGTCACCTGCACTCGCGAGCTTTTGTGGTAGAGGAAGAGCCAAAAAAAATCTGATTTTGTGTGTGATGCTGGAAGGTTATGTCTATTGTCTGTGACAGGCAGGAGAAAAGCAACTTCTTGACAATAAGAAGGGAAAATGGTGAGGGCTAAAATCAAGAAAAAGCACTAATGCAGAGGAAGAGAGCAGACTATGCTTGTGGTGAGGTACCTTGCTGGAAATGTGTGATGCAACTGGTACAGTGGCCTTTTTCCCAGTATGGGAGAGGGACTGGGAGTTCATACTGTAGATTACCTGCTGGGGCATTGTTCATCCATCCATAGGATACAGGACCCCACCTTTGGCCATCTAGCTGCTTTTCATGTGATTATTCATGGAATAAGAATTACAAGTAGAGCTTGGTTTTAGACAATGCTAAAAAAGTCTGAACTTTGACTGATTTGGAGTACGACAAGACAGACCACAGCACAAATGTTTTTTCAACACTTTTATACTAGTCTACGGAAATTTATTCACCTGATCATGCCCTGGAGTGGGGATAAAAGTACAGAAGCCAATGCAAAAAATAATAATTGCAAAACAGGTTTTAAAAAATTGTTTCTTTCTTTTTTCTCAGTATCTACTTTCCATTACAGCACAAAGTAGAGTTTAAAAAGTTTGCTGGCTGACATGGTATGTTTTGCATTTTGTAATTTTGAGGAGATTTTCTGAAAGTAAACTTTGTATTTCCCTCAAAATGGAGACCTGTAGTGTTAGCTATACCATCAGGCATACAACTGTTGTATCCTTTAGCAAAGAGGGACTGTGGGGAGCAGAAGACGCTCAAGTTGTGAGGCTTGTTGAATTGTCTGTCTTAACTATCTTGTCTGTCTTTTGTCAGAGATGAGGAGATTGCAAGAGTTTATTATTTTGTAATATTAATGTCTGAAATCATAATCATCCCTTTCACATTGTGATCTGGCCATCTAAACAGCAAATTGGTTTTGGATTCATTGTTTTATTCCATATTATGTCTTTAATTCATTGTTTTGTCAACATTACATCTTTAACATTTTTTCCCCTTGTGTTCACAGAATTGGAAGGAGATAGCTGACGTAGTGATTTATGGGAGTGCTTAGCCCTGGTTTGTTTTGGTTTTCCACAAGTGTTAAAAAGCATTTATTATCAGGCAAAGAACTTCTATGTGCTAGGACAAGGACTTGAAAAAATCTTTTTCTTAAGGGCCTTTCACAGATCTCTGTGTATGGACAAGTTATTGAGGCCACAGGTTTTTTGTTAGGTATCTAGGTCAATATTTAGCAGAATTTTGTTGGAACATCCTGTTTCCTCTTTATTTCTTCTGCAGAGAGAGATAAGCTACTGCACTCCTTTATCCAAGGCATTTACCCCTGTCATCATCCATACCAATTCCACTCACTTGGTCAGATCATGGGGTGAGCAGAGCCACAACTTTAACTCCTTTTTTCATACCTCCCACTGATGCTCTGAAATTTACTCTGAGCAGTAGTTCTGACAGTTACCCAAGGGATGTGGAGACAAGAATGGGTGGACGTTACAGTTCCTTGCTACCCTGTGTGACCAAACATGGGAGCTACCTGACCAAAAGTGCTCATCTATAAAGTAGGTATGCGCACTTGAGCAAATCACCTTGGATCCCTTGCTAGTAAATGGAGAAAAACCAAACAGGGTCAATAGAGACTAGGGTGTCATTTACCTCCTTCAAAACTGGAGAAATCAGATGTTTTTCCTCCAATGACTACAATAACTAGATCTTCTCAGACCATAATGGTATCCTAGACATTCACTTGGAGGTAGGCATCTACATCGTAGTTGTTTCAATTTAGATGAGATGCATTCATCCAACATGTAACATATCTGAATGTATGTATTTTTGTTATTACTGCGTTGTGCAGTATTATTGTGCTTGCTGTGGTCAGGGCTTCAGGACTCACCAATAAAAATAATCATGAAATAGACAGTTCCTGACCAGGAGATTTGAGAGTTAAAAGGAGCAATGCAAAACAGGGGAAATCCCAGTCGTCTTTCTGGTAAGCATCACTAGAACTAAATGGCAATCTGACATTTACCTGTACAAAATAAAAAATGCTTTCTTTTTTTTCCTTTGGCTCCATTTTGCATTTTGGACTGAAGATTTTGTTTCAGAACTTCACTGTAATGGGCATCCTGTACCAGAGTGCTCTCAGTAAGTACTGGAGCATCCTCTTTCAATGTGGTGTGACACAGAGGCTTGTCTCAACCACTACCGTATGCTGCTGGTTGAACAGACAGCTATAAGAGCTCAGTTCTCCAGATCCATGCTTCATTCATGGGTCAGGCTGTATCAAACCCCAGAGAAGTGGCTCAAGACAGGTCAGCTTAATGCCCCCTCTTGAGTCTTCATTTCTCTCTACTAGGTCTAAAGGGTCTTGTATAGCTAGCTCAGAAGTAGAAACATGCACAAAATAAGACTAGACATATCCCACCCCTCACCTAGGTGCCTGGATAGTCCAAAGCTTCATGCAAGTGTCAAGCACTGGGTGGAGATCCATCTACATACCGTAAGAGACCATTTCCCCAGAGCTGTGCACATGTCCAGTTTACAGTATAGCAGTTCAAAGAAAAAGGTATAAGTGAACTGTGGAAGAATGATCTGGTTTGTGGATGGTATCCCCGAGAGACTTTGCCACTCTGCGTTAAAGGTTAAAACTCCTCCAAAAATAGTTTTCTTTTTAAATTTTTTGTTCTTGGTACCAGAAATAAAGGAACCCTGGCACAAGATGATGAGCTAATAGGCTGAGCCAGTAGGTTTATAAAACACATGATTCCATGAAACAGTAAATGACTGGTCTCATAACATATGCACTGCAAGTAAAAGCACAGTCTTAGTTGCATCAGTTCACTTTTCTTTTACTTTTTTTTTTTTTTTTTAAATTAAAATTAAAATCAGGAATAGAAATAAAACAGACCAGAGTTCATGACCTGTTCAGGAATGCAATTAGCCCATAAAAATCATGACTGGGATTTGTTGCAAGGTAGAAACATGATCCCTTAAAAAAAGTTGCCCCTTTGCAAAGTACCAAACGATGGGGAAAGACAAAATAAGGGAGAGATGAGCAGTTTTTATTTTAACCCCACTTCCCTCCCTCCTCAACCAGAAAGAGCTGTAAAAGAAAAGACCCATCACCTCCTGTAGTCAAGTTTCACAGCAAACAAGAAGTCCTGAGCAACTCTGTGATTACTTTTATCTCTGTAAGACTAATCCCATGATAAACCTCTTGTTTCCTATACTTGATGTACCACTATTTTACTAGTCCTGAATGCATCAGGCACATTGTGGATGGCTCACTACGAACAAACAGAACCTGACAGTTTCCTTCCTTAAAATAAACAGAAGTGGTACTTAGACACAGTTCAAAGAGTTTAGCACTCCCAGGATGGCTATTATTACCCTTTAGGTGGGCAAGTAGACTCAGTTTTTCATTGTAGTGAAGGCACCTTTTTTTCATTTTTTTCCCTCCCCATTTTTTACAGGCAGTAAAATGACTATATAATTACCAAGCCTGCTTTTTTACAGTCCTCTGCTTCCACTTTCCATGCAAAGTGATCTACCTGTTTACGCCACTGCTTGTTTACTTCCACCTCCTTTTCTGAGAAAAAGTCATGCCATTCGGACTTCTCAGAAAGCATTTTAGCAATGTTTCCCTCTGTCCTCAAAGCTACACAGTACTGGACTGTTGACCAACAGCAGGAAAGATTGTATTTTAAGAATAATATTACAGTGACCTCTATGAGGCCTTTGATCCAAAGATTTCTGAGGCTTAACAGTTATCAGTGATGTGGAGCAAACCTACCTACATATTCCCCTAGAGGCTTTCACTCATGAATGGTCACAAATTCTATGGTACCTACAGTGGAAATAAGCTTTTTAAGAGACCTTCAGTGCCCTTGTCTACATGGAGTTCATAAAAGTGCTGTGAAGTAGAGTGTAAATTGCTATACTGAATGAAAATCTTGTTTGGAAACTCATTCATCATTAGGGTCTGTGTTCGTCCTACGTGAGTGTAAGGAACTGCCCAGAGTGTCTAGGACTTCTAGGTTATACACCAAGAGGATGGGTAGAAGGGAATTGTATCCTCAAACATTAAATATCAAATAATTGATTGACATACTGGAACAAGCCCAGTGGAGGGTCACCAAGATGGCTGGGGACAGTAGCACATGGCATAATAGGAGAAGCGGAGGGTTCTGGGTTGGCTCAGTTTTAAGAAGAGAGGATTCAACATCACTTACCTTATGACAGTAGGTATTGCAGCTACCTTATGGGGTTGTGTAGAAAAGACCAAACCAGAGTCTTCTCAGAGGTGCACAGCAACAGGACTAAGGCAACAGACAGGAGAACCCTAACAATATATTATGGACATTATTTTTTTTCACCTTGAGGGTGGTCAAACAGTGGAAGAGAGGCCTGTAGGGGCTGTGAATTCTCCATCGTTGGAAATATCCCAGACTCAACCGTGAGATGAGACCATAAACAATTTCATCTAACTTCAAGGATAGCTCTGCTTGGAGTGAGGGGCTGGGTCAAGTGATCTCCAGACTTTTTTTTTAAACGCAAATAATGATTGAGTGGTTTATCACAACTAAAGCTAGCTGTCTTGACTCTCTCCATAAAGTACATCCCACCACGCTAATAAAGGTATCTAAGGTAGCTGTATTTAATGGCTCTGATGTGTCTGCCTCTCCAGTGGCTGCAGAGGGACCTCAGACAAGTATCCTAGCTTATCAGATGTGTAAAGTTAACCGAGATGAAATATACTCCTCATCACCCAAGACTCACTCTGTAATGAATAGAAGAACCTGTTTCTCTGTTACCTACAGCAGGAGCTGAAGGGATGCACACTCCTAACACCTTGATTAAACCCTGGGGTCACTGTTGCCTTCACATAGAAATGTGCTTCTTGCGACACCTTGGGTATCTGAGCCATCCCCAGAGACTGACAAGCATGGCACGGCACCTCAAGCGGCACTTCACACCCAGCTGTAGGCAGTGAAGTCAAGCCCATACTGTTAGATGGGATAAATCCAGGTCCAAGTGTTTTCCAGTAAGCACATAAAGAAAAAGAAGCTTTTTCCAGTGGCTGTTTGGACCTTTGCCTCAGGCAGTCAAGATCCTAAACACCTGAATAAAAACAAACATTAATATACTATTGTGTACCTTATATATTATTAGTGCCCTGCAGCTCCCATTGTAATACATGTGATTGAATTTTCCCAGGAAGTGTGTTGTTTTTTATTGCCATGTCTTCTATGGAAAATGTCTTTCTGCTGTTAAAAAAGGGGGAAAAAGGCTGAAAACTGAAAATTTTGGTTTTCAGAGGGAATGCTTTCAGAGTTTGTGGGGGATACTTGAAGGTTTTCAGGCTCTTGACAAAAATTTCCTTTTTTCCACAGAAAGTGCATGCCTCTTCTGATAAAATTTATGCAAGTCCGCGATTGTCAGTTTAGAATCATTGAATCATTTAGGTTGGAAAAGACCCTTAAGATCACCAAGTCCAACTGTAAACCTAACACCGCTAAGTCCACCACTAAACCACGTCCCTGAGCACCATGTGTACACGTCTTTTAAATACCTCCAGCGATGGTGACTCAACCACTTCCCTGGGCAGCCTGTAGTGATGGTCAAGAGAGAAACATTTTGGCCAGACCTTAAGAACACACCAAAGAAGAGATCTCTGTAAAAGAAGCCTATTCTTTTCGAGTTTATAAATCCCAAATGAATCCCTCAGATCCCTTAATGAAATGCTCCAGAAGGGTCAAAGGTTCAGTGAGGTGTAAATAGGTAAGGTTTAGGGCTATAATTCACAATATGCTTGAAGGAGAAATTGAATGTTTGCTGGTGCTGCTGGGTTTATCACAGGTAGGAACAGGGTGTGACTATTGCAGCCCTGTTGACAAATTAACTTGTGCAGACACTATGCTTGTTTCAGATTTTCAACAGAAGTTGTTGGTTTAGCTCTCTTGGTTAGAAGGTGTGAGCAAAACCAGCACAAACAAAAAAACCAAGTCTAACCAACAGAGATGTGCCAGAGATGGTCTCCCCTCTTCTGCCATTTATGTCTTCGTCTGTGTATATTTCTGCTACCATGGTGTGATGGTATCTTCAACGTGTGAAGTGGCATCGTGTCAGGTTTAGTGACACAGGGGACGAAAACAGGGAAGAGCCATACTGGGAAGCTGCAGTGAACACACCTCCCAGCCAACCTCCTCTGCACTGGGGTCCCACTGGCAGCGGACCCATGGGAAGTTCTGCTGTGGCCTTTCTCTGGGGCTGAAACTCCGCGGCTTTATTCAGGTTGGCATACTGACTCACAGGCACAGGAGATATCAGCGTATGCGATTCACATATCCCATTGCATGGAAAAAAAATATGACAGGAATGAATGGTATAAACCTTATGTTCGAAACATGATACTTGACAGGACTGTTTCTACCAGTTTGTCAGTGCCAGTGAAGATTCAACTGTATAAATCAGCTTTGATTTTTCCCAGTTTGCCAAGGCTGGAATAACCTGTAACACTGATTAGGCTGTGGGTGCTTTGCAGCACTTCTAATGTATACAGGGAAGGGTAATCACCCCCTTTTTACAGCTGGGTAAACTGAGGCACAGGGAGGAGATGCTAACCAATGAGTTACAGTGCCACAGCCTGCGAGAGAAGCCAGTTCTCCTGACTGCCCAGCGTTTGCCTTTTAACCACTAGACCATGAATCCTGTTTGCTTTGTTTTCTTGGGGTTTGTGCATGTTTGTTTTCCCCTTTCATGTACCTAATGATGCTGGTCCATAGCAGGCAGCGGACAGCTGACAGATTACAGGGAGCGCCTGCCTGAAACGGGAGGCAGGACGCTTCACCAGCTCCACGGCTATTTAACTTTTTTCCTATGCTGTGGGTCTGGGTCCCTCCCACTTGTGCTCATATAACATCCCTGGGGCAAGGACAACAATTGCCTAAATGGAAAAAGGAAACATTTCCTGTGTCTTTAACTACTTTTAGTGCAGTTTGGCACCTTCAAAGAAAGCAGCGTGCTTAGCTAACAGTCAGCCAGCACTCAGCAAGTCTTCAGAAACCTGCGATTTTGGTGGACAAATCCATCAGAAACTGCACTTTGGGAACATAACTCAGCACTCCCAGGGAGCTAGGAAATACTTTTTGACCTCTGTGATACCCATGAGCCCAAACTGCATAGCAAAGTGGTTTTAAACAGACCACCCCACTCGGATTGGTTTTCACTCTCACTTCACCTAACTTTATTTTAGACTCCCTCCGTGTCGTTCGTTACAATCTACGTGCACAGGTACTGATGAATCATCTTCACTTCCGTACTTCTCCGTCCTTCCACTGAAGGCTCCAGTTAACAGATCAGAGAAAAAGAGACAGAGACACACGAGGCCACCAGCGCGAACGCCTTAGGAGCCGCTTGCTCTTTCTCTTTACCTCACAGCATCTGCAAAACTGTTAAACCACAGTCCTGACTAGCTTACTGGCAGGGAGGATTGGCCTAAGCCAGTGAAGCAAAGCTTTTTTGCAACTGCTTAAACTGTGTGTGTAGGCATTGTTTTTTTGGCTCCCCCCCCCCCTTTTTTTTTTATTTTTCCAGCTGGATACTCAGATCTTGTTGCCAGTGTTATCATATCAGAAAACAAACCTGTCATAATTTTGTGTGCATAGGAAAATGGCTCCGATAACATTGTCAGATGCTTTAAATCCTTATATGAGTTTTCTCCTGCTTTGATGTTTCATGCAGTTGCATATCCGCAACTGGCCTTAGTGCAGATTTGATTTCCACTACTGCACTCCCCTGAAAGTTATACTTAGAAATGCCTTTTGGTTCAAAAGGCGGAAATACCTTAAAAGTAGTACTTACATATATCAGCCCCAAGAAGAAACCTCAATATATTTTAAATATCCCAGTAGTGCTTTCAGGGAAGCAGAGGATGACTGGTTATTACTGGTGCTTTCAGGGTGTCTCTTATGGTCCGAATTGGTGGCCAAAAGTCCACTGTGGTCATTGTTATCCAAAACTAGCTCAAAGGTGGGTCCTGCTCCAAAAAGCAGAGAATACAAGCAGTTTTGTGTCCAGGCTGTATAACAGTGTTGAACAGAGTGGTCTTTCCTCGGAGAACAGGACCCCCCTGCCATGCAGCATTGATCCCAAAGTTGGGGGTCTGGGCTCCCTGCAAAGTCTGCAGAGAGAAAAGCTCCTTCAGAACTTCCTCCTCTGACTCATCTCCCGCCCATTAGTTTCCTTAAATGTAGGCAGTGACCATACCCTCTTCAGGGGAATGAACTTCTCTTATCATGCTTATTTATGAGGATATTGTCTATCAGGTTTAAGGACCTGTAGCTGATGCTGTAGGACAAAAAATAATAATAAATGGATACAGACTAGGGAACACCTGAAATGTCAGTATTATCTCCGGATGCCAGAGGCAAAGCACTTACTGGGATTATTCTCGTATTATTTTGCCATTAGAAATTCTAATTAAAATGCAAGCCCTGACTGAGCTGGGCAATGCTAACATACAGTCTCTGATCAAGAAAAGCTATGATTTTAGGTCCTACTGTGTTAAGGAGGGTTGTGCTGCATTTGAGTAGGTCTTACTAAAGTCAGAATGATGAAAAAAGGGAGAAAAACTGGGTATGAGTGCTGCAGTGCCTTGTTCATCTGCTCGGCCTCCCCCAAATGAAGCAAGATGCTATATAAAACATTTTCCCTCCTTTTCTCTTTCCTTTTCTTGGGGAAGGGGGAGAGTCAAGCAGTTCTCAGTGGCAAGAGATTTCATCATCCCGCAAAAGCAGGGATCTTTCGCTGGCCCTGGGAATGATGTAGTATCCCGGCGTGAAGCATGTGAATGAAGCCACATGGTAAATGTCATGGGACCTGCGGGACTGCTCGGCAGTGGGTGAGAAAGAGCAAGAGTGAGGACAGTCGTGCTGAAAGGACATCCTGTGAATGAGGTGTGACCGAAATGCTGGGTGGCCCTGTGGCAGCCTCCTGCTATTTAATGGGCAACCGGGGAGATGTACATGGCTTTTAGCAGCATCGGTAGCGTTCTAAGTCTTTCACAAGCTCCAGAGAGAACGAGAAAGCTCTGCTTTATTTTGCTCACTGAATTTTAGTGGCAAACACTTTTTTTTAAGGCTTTCGCTGACCTCATTTGGTCCTGCTGGCCAATTTATTGGTCTGCTGGCAAATAAAGAGCTGGCACGTCCATCAACCTGCTAGGCTTATTTGAAGCTGTTGTTGGTGCAAATCCCATCGAATCCTGAATCTTCTTGGTTTCCCCACTGTTATCAGTAGAAATTATATTTTTGAAAAAATCACAGGTTTTGCTTAAGTGCTGTACTCTTGTGGTATAATGGAAAGAGTCCTCAGGCACTAAAGGGAAGTTTCTTCAAACATGACCTTTCCTGTCTCTTGCCAGGACTGTCTGATGTCAAAGGAACTGGTCAGCATCCTCCTTGAGTAAGTCTATCTATTTTTTTTTTTTTGTGCCACGTCTCCTCTGGGGAGAACATAATACAACCTTGTGGCAGTTTCAACTCTGACTTTGAATAAGAGCCAGTGAGAAAATTCTGACCTGAAGTTTCTCTGGAAAACACTTATTCATTCAAACTGAGATGTTTTGGGGGGAAAAAAAAAAAAGAAAAACACCCACCCCCCCCCCCCAAAAAAACCCAAACAAACTGGTTTAGTTGATTTTCCTATTTCAAAATTTAAAAGAAAAGCTTTCAGGAGACATCATTTTGATCTTTCTTTTTCAAGACACACGTTAAAACGAAAGCACTTTTCATTTGAGCTGTTTAACCCTAGGAGTTCCTAAATACCTAAACCATTTCTGAAAATGAATCCAGATCCTCGAAAGGACCCAAGAGCTTCTCTGCCTTTTAGGAGGAGACAGATGCATCAGGCTTCCACCTAGCAGGGTTTCAGGGGTGTCTGCCTATGGCAGGATCACATGTAAGTCCCCTACTGAACATGAGTTTGAGCCCAGGTTTCTCATTCCCCAGAATAATGCCCTAATCACCAATCCACATACGTTTCCTGATGCACAGGGGAGCACCGTACCTGTGATGGAGACGTCTGTGGTTGGTGGACATCCCTCCTCCCGGGGCTCTGCTCTACGAGGAGGAGGTTTCCAGCAGAAGTCAAAGTCTCTGCTCTGCTCCAGAGCCCTCTACACAAGACCTGACTGGATGTACCCATGGGTTGTGTCCGACAGCATCTGGTCCTGGGGCAGAAAACTGTTGCCAGGATGACAACAAATGAGATGTCTATCATCCAGAGGGGAAGGTGGGTAAGGGGGCAAAGAAATGATGCTCTTGTGTGGTGTATGAGGCTTGGGAGAACCCATTCTGGGTAAGAACACCCCAAAGCTGATACAAACTAGTTCAGTATTTTCCAGAGCCGGGAATCCCACCCTTGTTTTCAGTGAGCAACCCTTGGTTGAGCTGTAAACTAGTCCTCCTCTGCTCTCCTTTGACATGGAGATGTGCCTGAAGCTTCTGTTTCTAACCTTTTTTCCATTTTGCTTTTCAGATTTAAGAAATGCAAGAACAAAAGCAGAAACGCTCCAATAAATATTTACCCCATCTTAAAAAAAAAACAAAAAACCAAAAACCCAAACCAACACCAAAACACCAAATCAAATCTAGGAATAAATAAGACAGCTCTACAGATGTGACTGAGAAAGGGTCAGGCTGCAGACAGCTACAGAAAGCACTGGTGGTGGGAGAGTCTGACAAGGTGGAGTCTGGGGGTGGAAGCTGTGGTAGAAGAGAAGGTCGTTTTGCCGCGGCAGGGGAGCTATGACTATTTACACCAGCTGAGGATCTGACTGTCTACAAACAGACACGATGGCGATGCTAAAGGTCACACAGGACACTCATGAGGCCTGCTGGATGGAAACACTTTTCTTTCCACTAGTCACCGAAGTAGAAAGTGAAAAAGAGACACCAAGGCTGTTTTTTCTTGATTCAGTAAGTCTGCTGCACACTCCACCTTTCTCGAGCCCTGTGCTTTGACATTCCCCTCGTGAGCTGCGATCTCTCGTTTTGTTCATGTTAAAGAGCGTGGCATGGGCAGCAGTTTGAAATGGGTGCTGAGAGGCACTGCCCGTGATGGCTTACCTCTCAGGTGGAGGACGTAGCATTTAGAAAGTGGAGTTTGAGCTGGAGTCGGGAGCGCTGCGCCCTCTCCTTTGCAGCTCTGAGCTGGTGCTGAGTGACGGAGAGGAAATATCTTAGCTGTGAAGATTGGCAGGGTTTATTAGCTCGCGTTCGAGTGCACTAATGCCAGGTGACTTTCCCCTGCGTGAGGCTGATTTCATCTATGCATTCCCAAATATGCCATCCAGGCGAGCTCTTTCAATCACGTAAGAGAAAGGTCCCAGTCAAACCCCTGGCTGTGAGCACAGCCGGGACGCGCAGGTGTGGGTTTACAAGGAGAGGGGAAAGAAGGGGGCTTTAGGTCCTCATTAGCCTCCATCTCCTTTCGTTTATGGCCAAAGCTCTTGTGCTCCCAGCCTAGCTGTGTGGCTTTTCTCCTCAGCAGTGCTGTGGGGAGAAAGATGGTGAGAAGAGCAAGCTTGTCCCCATGCTTGTGATAATGCTAGGAAGAGAGGGGCTCAGCCCTCTCCACTGACACTGGGGCTTCTTCTTTCCCTGGGTACCCAAAACACCAAGGCCTGGCATTACCCTCCCTGCCCCCAAATAGTGCTTTCCTTGGCTCCTGGCTAGGATATTAGCTTGTTTTTATGGAGCCTCCCAAGCAGCTTGTCTCCCATCTCCTGGAGGTACTGCTACTGTCATGTCCCTGGCTCAACATTTCAACTTCTCCCTTGGCTCAACATCTCTGTTGCCAGAAGCAACCCATACTACACTACCAATATATGGGGTCCAGCATCAAAAGAGAAACTTTTGGCAGACCTGTTTTTCTCTTTCCTTTCTGACCTGCCCTGGGTGACATCCCCTCCTCTCTTGTCATCTCCCAACATGCACATCAGCTTTTTTAAGTTAATAACCAGAGCTTCATGCAAGTTTGTAAAAATATTTAGCAGTTTAACTCCTCTTCGTTGCTCTTTGGCTTTAGTGAGCTACTGGCTGCTTTGTATTTGCATTGCAGCATTGCTTTGCATTGCAGCTGTGCTGCACTGCACCTTATGATGTCTGAGAATTTGGACTTCTTGCATTGTAATTCCTTAGAATTTTGCATCTGAACTTAATGTGGAAGGCAGGATGAAGACTGGACCTCTTCCTCCACTGAAGAAAACAGGCTGTGGGCAATGCCTGCTAACTGAACAAGGGATTAGCTTTTTCCTGCCCTGCCTTTTACGCAGCTATTCCCATTAAAGGAGTATTTTATGTAGACGTCTTGCTGGCATGGGAGAAAGGGGTCGGGACCAGAGGACCTGCAGCCCAAACCCTTGTCACTGTTCAGGATACTGTATTTCCTCCCGAGACCTTTGAGGCTGACCCTAGTGTACCTGACTACTGCAGGTCACTCAAAGCACAAACAAGGGTGAGCTGGGCAAAGGAAGGTGTTTGTGTTTGGCTTACCTCCTCCTTACTCATATGCATAAGCAACACTTTGAGACTGCTCAACAGGCTGATTTGGGCACTGTTCATCTCTGTCCTTTGCCAGAGCAGCACCAAAAGGGAATTTTCTCTATTGTTTAGTCGCATCCTCTCATATTTTATTTCACGCCAAAAAATGTACATGCCCTGTCTCCTGTGTGCACAAGAAATTTTGGCCTGTTACTTATGAGTATGGGGGAGAAAAAAAAAAAAGAAAAAGGAGAAAAAAAAAGCTATAAAATGTACTTAGTTTCTTTGGCTAGCACTGTCACTGAAAAATGTGCTGCTGCTTTTTTTTTTTTTTTTCCTTTTTCAGGTTACAGAGTGATTTCTGTGTTATGATGGAGTCAGTTCACAGTACTAAGCTCTAGAGTTGTGGTTAATTAGTAGCCAGTTTAGGAAATTATGTTATCATTACCTCATCCTTTCTTAGCTTAGCAGCTTTCCTCCTCTTCCACCTCCCCCCCTTCCCCATCCCCTCCAACCTTCCCTGCCCAGGGATATTATTTTTCTTAATGACATCTATGTCGCACATACAAACTCAAATCTCCTAAGCACACCTCAGCATCTTGGGTCTCCAGTAGTTTGAAAACCCACATGAATTAACTTTTTTGGCATAGAGACTGACCAAAGAAAACCAAACCCAAACAAAAAATATGTTGTTCTTTGCTTTCCCCTCACCGTGCTGGTTTTACGCTGGCTCTTGCCCATGCAGCTCCTTACCAGGCACCGAGTCTGATGCTGGGCTGACCTCCACCTGCCCCGTGTTTGTTGATGACGAGCACGCTTGCTTCCACCCTTTGCCATCCTCCCCCATGCGGAAAGCAAAGGGGAAAACAAACAGCAGAAAGGAGCAAACAACCAGGTCCCCTCTACAAGTGGTGGCAACGTGCAGAATTAAAAAGAAAAACCATGGAGTGGGAGATAAAAACCACAACTTAAAAGGGGATTTTCTAGTGGCATACTTTGAAACCAGACACTTGCTATTAATGGCAGAGGAGGAAGGGGAGTGGGAGTTCAGAGATGGAGACCTTGGGTTTAGTCTTCTGTTCAACTCTGCACTTAGCCAGGCCTTGTCTGGATCTACATAGTGTCTCAGGATGAAAACTCAGCGTAGATGCCTGGGAAAAGCACGCATCTACCAAGTTTTGGTCCAGAATAATTTTAAATTGGTCTTTTGTTACTTTCCTTCCATCTATCTATCAGTGATAGGGTCATTGTAGTCTTTTGTCCTCCTTAATGTGCTGGAGGTCTGCGTTGTCACTTATGGCTAGATCTGGCCACCTCGGGGAAGGGTCGGTGATGTGGAAACCTCTGGAGCGCAAAGCTCTGAGCTGCCAAAGCTTGAGCTGAAGCTCTGAATCACTTTGTCGACGTGGCCACATGCACATCCTCTGTAATTGAGCACGAAGAAACATTTGCATCACCCACACGCCATTGGGTTGCTCTTGCTGTGCAGAATATCAGCATTTCATCAAATGTTGTTTTCATTCTCCTTTTCTACCTTGGTTTTTTTTTAAAATTCCCTCTATTTTGGTTTCTTATACCAAACAATGAGCACGCTTGGGTAAATTATCTCCAATGTCTTCTCTAAAAGGGACTAGATCTGGATTGTGACCTTCAACATTACTCAACCTTCAAGATAGCACCTCATACATTGTCTCTACCGATTTCTTCTACCCTATGCCAATTCCCCCTTCTTGGCAGTGTTTGCACCTCTTCGGCATTTGCAGACTGGGTGGGGCTGGCTCACAAGTTAGTCATTTCTTCACCAGGCTGCTGATGGTTTTTTTGTGGCTTTTGCCAGCCCTAAAAACTCGTGCTGCTCTTCTTTGCACCCCTCCTACTCAACTTGGATGTGAGGGACCTGGAAATGCATGCGATAATCCACACACACCATCCCTGCAGCTTGCGGGAGAAGGACTTTTACTCCCTAACGGTGATCACAATATTGAGACAGGCCAAAATCACCCAGGCTTTTGCCATATCACATTTCAAGGCAGAACTATCTGTTGCCTCTCAGGCAGTCTTTAGGCTGGGGAAATAGGTTGTGTCTGAAAATAAATAAATGCGTTACTGAATTTTAAACAGGACTTTGCACTGAGAATAAATCAAGCTTCAAATCATATGAGCTGGCTGTAGCCAGCACCAGCAGTGGGGTGTGTGGGGAAGGCTAATATGTGAATTTCTTCCATACACTCGGCGCTAATTCCCATTGAAAATTGCATGAGTTGAAACACGTTAACATTTTTCTGGAGGTGTTGTGTGTCTCATTGAACATCTTCTCTCCCCAGGTTTGTCCTCACTGAACAGTCTACGTCAAAGGCTTTTATCAGTCATTGTGTTTGTTTCTGTTTTCCCAGGAGGAATCTCCTTTCTGTCTCGGCTGCCCACGTAGTGCGTCTCCCAGGGCAGCTTTCTGCTGTAGCTCTGTCCCCACTTGTCGGTCAGGGTTACGATGGTGCCAGAAAGAGGACCTGTGGGGCTCCAAGGGGGGAAGTTGGAAGGACAATGTTTCCAGGAGATTCACACCTCTCTGCTTGGCCAGAACGAGGCGTTGGAAGCATCCATCCAGCTCCTACACCCACCCGTCATTTTATTATCTGTGGATGTCAGGTTTCTGGGGTCCCTTGCAGCTGAAGGGACCAGGGCTTCATCCTGGTGGTTCTTATGGTGGTTTTCAACATTACTCAACCATCACGTAATCACCATCAGGGTGGGATGGTGAGAACCAAAGGCAGCACTTAAGCTCTGCGAGTAAGCGATCTTAACCAAGGAGAAGACCTATTCCTTTCCCTGTTTGCTGAGAGGCGACAAACCACGGGAGCCTCAACCAGGCCAGAGGAACAGCAAAGTGCCTGCCGGGACCCGGGCTGGGAGCCAGCTCCGAAGCGTGGCTGGAGCTGGAGGCAATGTCCAGACATGTGGGCATCTCTTCTGCTAACACACCCGGCTCTGCCGCGTCCAACATGCCCCAGGGACACGGCTGAAAGCTATTGCGAATCCCTGGTATAGACGCTCTGTAAGTAGTCTAAGGTTCATTTTAAAAGCCTTAATTTGGTGAGGTAGGTTGCCCAATAAAATGCAGAAGATGTTTATTCCTGTCTCGATCTGTCCATGAGGAAAAAAGATTTTTGCTGGTCATTCGGTGAAGTTAAACAGGCTCAGCTTTTCCACCTCCATGCCTCCCTGCCCTCCCGTCTGTCTGCATGCTCTCTCCTACCTCTTGCAGCGGCGTGGAAAGCTTGAAATGCTCCAAACTCTGGCATCCTGATGGAAAGCAGAGCTATTTATTTTTTCACTGTTCAACACAGGAATCTCTCTCTTCTGGGGGTGGCTATCTTTTAAGACTTAGATTCAAGGGATGCCGCACTGTGGTCTCAGCTTATTTCTCACACAGCTGGATGCATTTCAGGGGTGGTGTGCATCAGTGCTTTGAACAACACTTGACTCCTCAGATAGCCACACTGAAGTCAAAGGGCATCTTCGCTGAGTGAGGTGTTATTTCCAGGGGGACAGACACATCTACACCCTGGCTCAGCCTATTTTGTTTTGAATCCCTTATAAATACTCATAAATACTCAGCTGCTGGAATGAGCTTATCATCTGAGAATCTCCTCTTTCTATTTTTTTTTCTCTTCGCTGTAAGTTGTTCTTAATCTTTGTGGCTGGGTGGAAACTCGAAAAAAAAAAATAACCCTAGCCACGGAAGGCAAATTAAAAGATCTTTTAATTTTATATTTTGCCTCAGGACTTCTAGGTAGGCTTGCAATTTTTAACACCTGACAGCTACACCTTGCAGACAAACAGCTTAAAGCACTGATGCCCAGTCCCCTGAGTGAGTCTAAGGCCCAGGGTTTGCAATGTACAGCTCTTTTCTACCCATGCTCTGAGGGCTGATTTTAAATAAGTTTAGTTAAATCAGAGAAAAGTCTCCCCTGCTGGAGACTTTCATATTCTGAGTAAGTGTCTGGACTGACTCTGTCTCATTCATTTAATTGAACCTCTTAATAAGATGCCCGAGTTAGGCTGACACAGTGCAAACACCATCCCTTAGGTTGCTTCTCACTGTTTTCCTGGTGTCACCATTGGTCAAATATAAATGTGACATAACTTGCTTGCCCCCATCAGCTAATATTACTGCAAGAGTGTTTAAAAAAAAAGAAAAGAAAAAGAAAGAAGGTGACATTAAACCAGCTAAAAAAATCTCAAGAGACCTGTCAATCAAGAAAGATATTTACTGAAGCTTCTATTGACCCATATATGCTCTTATCTAGAAACCTTTATCTTCTAAGACAATGTTGACTAACAGCTTTTCCTTTACTCTTGTTTCTATCTTAAAAGAATAACAAATAAGCTTAATTCTTCACAAAATCTTTAGCAAATGCCTTTTAAGCCTAACACAATGGTAGTTATTTTAAGAAGGACGGCTAAGCACTGCAACACTTTTCTATTTTTCTGTCTTCGTTTTTCATATTGGAGCACTTAATCACAGTTAATCTTTGTGCACAAGGAAGACACATTAACTTTGTTTGCACAGGACTGATATAAAAGCTTTCAACTCCTCTGTTCCTGTATTCATCTCCCTGGTAAGCCTTGCCATTTTAAATAACAGATAAAGGAAATGCTGAAGATTCAATGATACAGTCTATCCTTGCTCAAGTGACTGCAGGGACTAGACTCTGTAAGCAAACTTGCAGCCTAACAGATGAGCCAGCCGCAGCTGAGCATCTGCAAATCCCACTGGAAGGTCTGAACCAAGGAAAAGGGCATAGTTTATAAGGGTGTATCAAAACCAGCAACCTGAGAAGATGCCAGTGCTTAGGACAGGTGAAAGAAGACCACCTCCCCGTACAACCGGGGGTGTTCAGATGTCTCTGCTCTCTACAGACACAAGCAAGCTTCCTTGCCAACATTGCAGCCACCTCCTGACATTTGTCTGAGTATCCCCTCTCTGTGTTTTGCTTCAAAGGCTACAGTAATGGCTTGCTAAAGAGTCTTGTTTTGATAGGGTTATATTCTCCAAGGCTGTGAAATTAAGGGCTAAATCTCAGCTCCACTGAAGTCAGTGAGCCTGAAATGAATAGAATTTCTTTTGGACTGACTCCGAATTTCACTGTTGAGGGTAATGGTAATTTAAATGCCTTTTATGGCCTCTTTACTCTGTCAGAGCAATAAAAGGGGGCTTAGTCCTTGGTTACACCCAAAAGTTGCCCTGCTTAATTATCTTGGAATAGTTAAAGTAATAAAACCCTTTGCCTGCTCCCTGCCTCCCTCACACCTACCGGAGCAGATCTGCTGGTATAAACGTACCAATGTGGGACGTGAAGGGAGTTAGATTGCAGTGGCTTGGGGGTGTTGGCTGGAAGGAGAGAGCTGTATGTTAATTCATTAAGTGAGACCTTGTTCCTGGGATTTTTTTTCTGTCTGATTATATAGGTATGAACTTAAACTACTGAACTTAGGAGAAATTCTGGGCTCTTGGGGCTGGATGTATGCCATGGCCACATCATGATCCCAGATCAGGGGGAGACTCAGATGTGTATGGAAACCTCTGTGCGTTTACTTGCACAGGAAAGAAGCCTGGACATGGGGACCAGAGGGAGCGCTGGTCCCTAATGTTGGTACCTGAGAATCAGGGCTCCAGGGCATGGCATGGCATGGCGCGCATCCTTGGCTTTCTCTAGGGAAATCAGCAGGTAAAAAGAAACAGGAGCTGGAGAGAAGAGATCCCATAGCAACTTCAGTAGCTGTTAAAACACAACTAGAGATCCTCCTTTGCTGACTCTTGCCAATTCTGCATCCTGTTTTGTGTCTGCTAGGATCCAGCAAAACACAAGCAGTAGGTGTTGCTACAAACTTTCTCTGTCTCTGTCCAGACATTTCTGGGAGGTATTCGCAGAGACCGAACTGAAAAACATTGTGCATACTTTGGCCAGGAACCATTTTAGTTCGCTATGAAGTGCTGTAGTATAAATAAATATATATGTGCAAACAAATGCATAAAGACTATTTGTTTGGTGGTCAGAAGAAGCAAAGCTGTCCTTGCCCTTTCATCCCGAGATGAGAGGACATTAGATCAGACTGATAAGCATGTAGACTGTTGGTTGTGTTCTTTTGGTTTAGGTTTTTTTTTTCTTCTTTTCCTTCTGTTATGTTTCAGTTGTACTATTTCATCTTAACAGTAGTTAGGTACAAGAGGGCTGTGTAACCAATATACTAACCAGCCATCCGGTAGACTCAGAGGCCTGCGAGTCAAAAGGTTACACTCAAAGGACACGTCTATGACAATAAATAGACTGTGGCCCTGAGGGCGAATGGCACAAAATGACTCAACCATAGAGACTCTTTCTGTCCCTTGTTGCCAAACAGTTTTGCCTCCTCTGCACTGTTCACTTTCCACATATATGTGCTGAGTGTCCTTTGAGGTGCTATAGGGCATGTTGGCATCTTGCCTTTTGATGCTGCTCAGAAGACCATAGGTCTTAGATAGACCTATCTTTGGTCATAGATCCCAAAACATATCTGACAATCTGGTGCAAATGTTATGGATACTGTAGGGTTTCATTCCAGGTACCAGGTGTTGGTATGTGGCCAACTGGCTGAAGCTCCTGGAAAGTACAATCACTACCGTCAAGAAAACTGATTGGTGGGCCAAATAAAAGTGTCTGCTTTAAGGTGAGCTGAGCAAATGTTTAGAAGCCACTGACAACATTGCTAGCTCCCCACCACCTACAGTGGGACTTCACAGGTCAATGCATAAACACCTGAATTTGGATAACTTAATCTCTGAACTAAATCTCATTCCAACTTCCTACTTGAATATCTAATACCACTTGAAATGCATGAGCTCATTCATGGATCTGACCCTGGGTACCTAAGGCTGTATATCTTACCCGCTTTATAACAATGAAAGAGTAAATATCAGAAAAAAATCCTTAGAAATAGGCTTCTGAAGCAGCTTCATGTGCAGTACAGATAAGGCAGAGGAACCCTTTTTGCTATATTCCTCTTTACAGAGTGCCCTGTTCTCCTCCGCTTGGACAGGCAACCTTCTCTCCGGGGAAGTAGGTAGGTGTAAGGAGATTTTTATTGCAGATATGCTCATTTCTAGCTCCCTGTCCTAATGATTGCAGTGTGTGTGTCAATTGGTTCTCATTGGCTTTGTTAAAAAAAACAGGCTCCTTGGGTTTCTTCAGATTCCCAAAGGAAGTTTTAGTTCATTGGCTCTGCGTATCATCCTACAGTGTCTGAATACTGGTGCTACTGGTTGGGTCTTGGAAGGGATTCAAAGGCAGCACTGTACAAGAAAACTTCACAGGTCTTGGCATGTTAGATAGTGGTGGGTAGTGGGGTTGCTTAATAAAGCAGTTCAGTTCAAAGTGAAGGTAGAGGGAGTGTAGGCTCATAGATCATAGCACACATGCTAGCCCAGAAATGCCAGGGTATTTCAGTTGTCATTAAAACATGCAGGTACATGAATTATTGGTAGAACTAACCATCCTGTGATGCCTGAGCACAGAGCCAATAGAGGCAAAACACTTCCAATTTTTAGCAAGTTTGAATGCTTTGGCAAATTGTTTAGCTTGGAAGTTACTGAAAGCCATATTCATTTAATTAGCCTTCCAGTGTACTGGCAACAGGTCTGGGAGTTTATCTGTACTCAGACCCCCTCCACGATAGGTATTTTTCAGGTCCCACACATTGAATTTTGGAAGCAACTTCAGGAATTAAGAACATGAGGGATGGATGGTACTTGTCTAAGTCAGGCAAGATGTGGGTGGGCTCTTTCTCAGCTAGCTTGCACAGCCAATTCTTGCCAGTATCCCTTACATCCCACCTGCCAGCCTAGGGCTGGGTTTTCAATAGGGCATGATAAAGTTTTTGACATAAAACCTGGATGCTTCAGATTCAGAATATCATTAAAGGTGTCTCAGTGTTTAGGGCATGAGGTGTTCAGCAAAGGACAGACAGAGGCTCTGGGTGCCATAATCAGACCGCCTTCTGTATGGGCCTATATACCTCCGGAGAAGAAACCAATGAGTGATTTGCATTACCCTGATCTCCACACCCTGAACCATCAGCACTGTGAAGTGCCTACAGTACCCAAATTAGTCATCTCAGTAGAAAGTTTGGATATTATTAGGACTATATTCAAGTTCTGTGGCACTTGAAAACGGGGACCATGATTAAAAGACCCAATTTGTTTTTCAGAGGGAAGCTGGGAGGACTTGGCCTTTCCTCTGACGTTATAATATCCTTTCTCTACTTTGGGATGTTCGTGAGATAGAAAACCTTTCTAATTTTTTGTACGTGGTAAGAAACTCCCTCCAATAAAAAATAATTAATCTTTCATCATAGCTCATTTACATCTATCTCACTACCAGCCCAGGAATGCTGGTCTAAACAGAGACAATCTCAAAAAACAGACAGGTAGACAGGGGGAGTAGCAATGTGGACTCCATTTTAGACATCAAAGCGGTTGTTAACTGAGCAGTTCTATTTATAATGTTGGTAGATTTTCAATGCACTTTCACAGAATGAGATAGACAATTAAAGAGTGGAGGTTTTATGTCAATGAGTACGTAAACATTTCATTTCTAAAATGATTTGTCTTAAATGAGTTGCTCAAGGTTCTGTTTATAGTCTTGGAGCGCTGGAATACTGTCACACCTCGGTTGGTAACATCTACCCTCAGGGGCTCAAGGGAGTAGCATCTGGACGTGTGTTTTTTTTCTCCAATAACTTGTTAGCACCCTTTGCTTCCCAAAACTGCGCAGTGTTTTTTCTGAGGTCTGCGTTAGGAAGAGCAACTTTAAGTCCCACATCTTTAGGCCCTCTTGGCCACAGGACAAAATCCTGAATGACAAGATTAAATCTTTTCTTTTTAATTTTTATTTAACGTTTACAGGACTTTTTCTTCACTGAACATTGAGGTTTGGGTTTGTGGAGTAACTCAGGGCTGGGGAATTAAGGACACTGGGCTTTCATGGTCCGGGTATTGCCAAAGTGGAAAGATAAAGGACGTGATGGGGCGAGAGAGGAGCTGCTCACAGTAAGGCAGCTGAGTATAGTTCTGGAGAACAGGGTTTTGCCACAAGGTTTCCTGTGTGGCACCTTCCCCACCTGGGGAAATATAACTAGCCCTGTCTGGGACTAATTAGTCACCTGTTGAAGGAAAACAGGAACTATAAACTGGTTTAAGAGTCCTGCCCTCTCTTGCTGTAACATTCACCCAGTGATGACTTCAGACCCACTATGGGGAAAGGGGAGAACTCCTTGCAGGAAACACTTTTGCCTTTGTTTATCCTTGGTGGCCTCAAGGAATGGATCAGACCAGCCTGGGGCAGCATCCAGGCTTCCCTTTTCCTCCCTGATGCTCATTTCTGCCAATACAAGTATCCTGCACCTCTCACGTCAGTCAGTCCCCTGAATGTCATAGGAGACATTTCCAGAGCACCAACTTCTATGATTCCTGAAGAAAAGCAGGTTTTTTTTAAAGTGCCTGTGTCCATCTCTCAGAGTGGTGAAGATGAGTTTAATGACATGGCTCCCTAAATACTATGGATCAGAAAGCAAATAAAAGAGAATACAGAATTGCTCCTTGGTAAAATCTCACGTTGCCCTTAAGGTAATCTCAGAGTCTGCAGAGATGGATTCCCTCTTTTTGAGTGTTTGTTATCACCACCATCATCTCAAAGTCTTTCTGTTTGAAATTGTAACACAGTGTTGAGGTGTACGTTGTTTATTTTAAGGACAGAAAGGAACTCAGGTCAGATGTGTTGAGCCTTCCTTGTATGTCAACGCAAGACTCACAATATCGCTGAGAAGAATGGGTACTGAGGGGAAGAGCAGCGTGTTACGGCTAACACTAGCAAACAATAGATATCTTGGAAAAAAGCCGGGAATAATCATGTAGTGATACTTCCTCAAACACCCTCCCAGGTGTCAGCAGTTTGCATCTGAACCAGAGGGGCTGCCTTCGTATTCAGTAGCCCTTGGGGTTTTTTTTTCTTCTACAAATTTCTCTAGCTGCTCATTGGACCCAGCTAAGCTATCGGCAAAGGTCTGTCACTCGCGCTTCTGGAGACCAACACTGCAGCTTCTGTCCTGCTGTGTATTTCCATCTGCCAGGTGCTTCTGGTAGGGCTGGTCTAGTATGCATGAAGCAACAGCCTTGGATATGGGGAATCACAGCAGTGGGAGAGGCTTTACTGCAGCTGGGGTATATCACCTGGCAGCGCCCTGCACTCAGAGGAGGTTTGCTTGAAGGTATTTTCCCGACGACACCTCGGACATAGGAGATCTGGCCTGTGGGATGTCTCTCTGGTGACCAGCAGCACAGCACCAGTTATAGAGTTTCACAAGGAATTTATTTACCACTCCTGTTTAGGTGGACAATATGAAGCTTGAGAGAGGCATGATTCTTGAGTGAAATATCTGCAGTAGGTGACAATGGCCTCTTGTCCTCTCTCTTTCTCCTTCCGCTGCTAATGCCAGCTGTGCCCATACAGCTTCCAGGGCTGGTGTAACGTGAACCAGACAGCAATTTGGACCCTGCTTGAAAAAAGCAGTCTGTCCCATGCCTCTTCTCCTTCCAAAAGCAGCACCAGAGCAGGAATGAGGAGTGAGGGACCTGCATGTAGATAAGGGTGGGTGCTGCCCCTAAGAAAACATGCGTGGAATCACACAGTTGTTTACTTAATGTTTTTCTGAATTTGGAAGACACTCCCCAGACACTCCCTCCACGCAGCCCCGCACCTCCCTCACCTCCTCATCTTCACGCGTGCCTAACAGGAGGCTGGCGTCGACCCTAGCGATGCACAGACCTACGCGGGGTGGTAATACCAAAGAAACGTTTTCGCCCCTCCGAGGCCTTTCTTATAGGTATACACCTCATCACCCCGCAGCCAAGGCAGCTGAGAAACTCTGCCCAGATCTGGAGGCTTTCCCACTCCCTCTCCCACCTACTCACCACCCTGTGCACCCCTCCTGCCCTGACCGGCCAAATGTCTTGCTGAGAAAGGCGGGGGAGCAAGCTGAGGTGCCAGCAGGAAGGCTCTGCACTGATCCTCCCTCTTGTAAACCCAAATGAAAGGCAAGGATGCTTCCTAAAACAGCCTCCGAGAAGAACGGGTTAACCTGGGTGGTAGTGAAAGCCACATTAGAACTACACAGGTGCAGCAACAGTTTTTATTTGGTAAATATCACCTCCACAGCCCAAGAGGAGGCTCATGAAAGAAGATGCCTCTTCTGCAACTAGGAAGAGTGTGGTTAGGAGCGCTTGCCGAGCTAATAAAGGCTGTTGAAGCTTCAGCTTCCGTTGGTGGTTAACCCCGTGACATCGCTCCGCTCCTCTGAAAACAGCACCTGACTGATACACAGCTTAATTGTGTGTGATATAAACACGTTTTTATCACATTAGCCTGCCCGCCGAGCGCACAACCGAAAGGCGCTGCTTAATCGAGCAGGGGGTAATTCGTACATAACAAGACGGGGTTGTGCGCCGCTGCATAATATAATGCTCGGGTTGGCACGGGTAATCAGGGCTGCCGCTGCCCGGTGAGCAAGCGGTGGAGCGGGTGCAGGGCAGAGAGCCGTGATGCGATAGGAAAATGATCGCCCTTGCGGTTAAAAACCAAAGCTCGCCGACCTATTTCCTAGCAAAAGTATTCGTTTTTTTTGCTGTGGTGCTTTTCTCTGTCTCTCAAGGAGGGGCGCTTGGATCTAATGGCCGAGATGTCAGTCCGTCTGAGACGAAGGCTGGACCCTGGCTTTGCAGCAGAACCACCTCAGTCTGCAACACCCATGTTTCCTCCAGGCCAAGGCTCTACAGGGAAATACAAGCTGCAGAGCAGGACAGATTCCTGAGCACTGAGCTGATTTCTGCATTAGGAGCTTTTTTGCACCACCAGCCCAGAGCCCTTTTGTAGCCACAGGACTGATTTTTGAGCAGCCAGAAATATACTAGCAAAAAGCTCTCTACACCTTGTGTCCCTGCTCTAAAGCTGCTTCACAAGCTCAAGCGCTAATTTTTTTTCCTGCTTTCCTCCAGGAGTAAATAATGTCAAAATTGGGGGAGGGTGTTACGTGGACCTGGGCTCACCCTACCCCGTGCTAATGTCAAAAATCACCATCACATCCTCTCCTGAGCTGGGAATGGCTGTTCTCTCTCACCCACTGCGTAACCCCAAGTAGCTACGTAAGGGGTTTGCCAAGTTTGCTGTCCATAAATATATCTGTTTTCTCCATCCCTAAGCACTATTAAACTGTATTTCAGATACTGAGGAAGATGAAGGAATAAGTCTGCAGTGGCAGTCAAGTTCACATATAAATTCTGTGTTCCAGGATCTTCTCCCTTTGCAAACGCAGGCTTCCATGAAGGTATTTTATTTGGGGTAAAATATGTATATTTTTTCCTTCAGAATTTTATTTGTCTGCAAAGCATCACACACACACCCATGGCTCTGTAGGCACACTACGATTTTAATATTGCTTTGGTTCATGTTTCACTCACTCCACATCAGCAAAGCAGTGTGTACAGAGTTGCAGCCCACAGCCAGGCTGGTAAACAGCTCCCTGGAGGTCCTCCTTCATCTGGGCCAGCTCTGCTCTGCAGAGGTCCAACACAAAACGATGGGGTTTAAGACGGCAACCCAGCAGAAATTTTCTCCTTACTTCACTAAGGCAGGATTGGGCCAAGGCTGTCAGATGCTGCAGCGGATCAAGGCTGATCCTACTTGACTTTCATTCCTCACACCTTCACCACAGTGCCTCCATCCATCGGCTGTGACAAACATCCTTTCCCCACCCCTTCTTCCTCTCTCCCCTGTCCTCCTCTCCCAGCCGACCTCCTTTGCACAGCTGGGCTCGTCACAACGCTGATTTCTTCAGGCATTAATTTATGAATGGTACAGGCAGTGCTTTGGAAATTTACCCCTTCGTGCCAACTTCCTGCTATGTGGAACACCTGCATTTAACAGCAGAGAAAGAAAACAACCACCACAGTAAACCTTGGGTAAAACTGGTTTCAATTAGGAGCCTTAATTGCAATGAAACTGAAAGGAAGCAAAATGGGATCTTTGCTTATATGAGTTCTCCTTCTCTCCCCCCACCACCCTTTTCATTCCCTGGAATTCATAGCCTGCGTGAAGCATTACATCTCTTCAAGTCCCACCCAGGCACTCAGCATCACCGCAAGTGGGCCTAGTACCCAAATCTGTGCCGTCTTTCTCATTTGCCCTCTTCACAGGATGAGGCTAAATCTCAGCCACAGACTCTCATGGCTGCAATAGAACTTCAGACGCTTTGGGACAACTTCTTCTATACCCCAGGCTGGTGCTTCTCAAGCAGTAACCCTCACACTTGAGTCCAGAAACTTGTTTTTATCTAAATGAAAGACCCAGAGACCTCAACTTTTCTGCTTTCTTCCCCTCATCAGTATTCCCCTGGGTTTGGGATGTCAGCCATCATACAGCCAATGTAGCTGACTTCCTGACTGAATGGAGCTCAACGGGAGGCTGTGAACTTCCACACATGTTTTTCCTTCCCCCTGTTGCAAATATTCTCCATGCAAGAAGTCTGAAAGGTGCAATTTCCCCATTTTAGCCCAGATCTGCTCAAGGTGCGGTTATTTTCATATTTCAGTCAACACAGTTTCGTGTCTCTTGGCAGAGGGAGCACGTTGCCGTATGCGGCATCGCGTCCGCAGGTGTTACGGCCGCTGCCACACTAAGGAGGTGAGAGGAGACGGTTTGGACCTGTCACACCTACATTTCATCATAAAAATGTTAATGGATCATTCCAGAAAGTCTCTGCAATCTTTTCAATTGCTTTTACTAGATGTCGTTTTGGACATTCTTGGCACCAGCATGGCCCATTTGTGCCTTGTTTCTGCCGCTGGAGAACTGGAGGTGGGTTATGTATGGCGCTTGCTCTCAGATGCAAGGGTCTGCAGACTCGTTTCCCCCATCATTAAATTCAGGACTCAAAAGCACGGTGTTGCTGCCCTGAACTGGCAGCACAGGACATTGGACTTCCCACTCTACCAGCAGGAGATACTGGTGATGACGGCCGTGGTGGCAGAGGGGTCTACAGCTCTTCCTCCTGGCTTTCTGCATAAATGGGGCAAATGATTACTAGACCCAAGAGGCAATGGGACCTCCCATACACGGAGATGGTTGAGGTTCAAACCTCAGTGATGCCATCACCGTGGGTGACCCCAGGGTGCCTGGGTTTGTCTTAGCATTGTTTCTGATGTTGTTGTACCACATGCAAAGATATATATACACAGTAGCCTGATGTGACAAAAACCTACATGATTGCACTTACAGGTGTTATTGTAAGGTTGTGTGGTTTGCTCAGCAGTCATGCTGCCTATATTCTCCTTTTGGCAAGACCTGCTTCATGTTGTGCTTTGTCCTTAGTGGCCTGTTATGTCCTGGTTGCTGCTCTTTATCAGCATGACCTAATGAGACCAAAAGTGAAGATGGATATTTACCCTGATGAACATTCCCCTAGAAGAAGCCAGGGTGTCATCGCTGGAGTGAAACGGTGCTCTTCCTTAGCTGATGTCAGTGCAGGGCCTTGAAAACAGGTAGAAGAGCTCAAGTCCCATCTAGCAGAGATGAGTTTCAGCAAAATTTAAGCAGGTAAGGAGGACTGTTGGCTTCCGATAGGGTTGAGGAGAGAGCAAGTAGCATCCTGGGAATCATGAGATGTTGAAGGACTCTGCCTGTTTCTGCCAACTGACCGCGGGAGCGGGGATGGCCCTTTTGTAATTCAGGGGCTGCAGGTGGGCACTCAGGGCTAAGGGATGGAGCTGTGTTCCCCATCCAGCAAACACACAAGCCATTGGGTGGACCACAATTCCCAGCTCTGTTTCTTCACGCTTATACCACCACCACCTAGAGAAAAGTGGTTTTTCCTTCCCGTGCCAACAGACTTTGTTTTCAAGGAGGCAAAATGAGACTTGTGCGAGGTAACCAGGACGAGAGTGCCACCTTCCTTACAGCAAAGCCACCTGTCAAAACCTTCCTGCTCGTGACACAGCTGCGAAGGCAACACAGAGCTCGACGGAGCACTCGCCGGGGGCAGAAAGCTTTATCTGCCATTCTCCCGCAGCGCTGGGCGCGTGTGGTAAAACCGAAATCTTTCTCAGCACAGCCGAAGGACGTAGCAGTGGTTGCTCTGCAGCGAAAGAAGGGATCGGCGTGTGTTTGATCTGGGGGAGGTCCCGGTTTGTCTCGCACCGTAGCTGACAGGCACGAGAGCTGCTGCTCCCATCCCTGCCGTGGCCGGGACGTGCCGAGCATCGGCACAGAGCAAACGGCAGCCGAGAGGCACGTACCTTCCCGGCTGCGACCTGCCCTGACGATGGGGAACTGCATCTCAGTTCCTGGCGTGGTTAAAGCCATTACCCTCGTTTGCTATGCCACGGCTCCCACTTCAGACCTGTCCTTCCCTTCTCACGCTTAATTTCCTTATTTGCTTTAGCAAAAGTGGGACGTGGCATGCTGGTTTTTGAGCGGACACATGCCGGGGTGCTGGAAGCCAGCCTGGCAAAAGATTTGTTTGTGTGATTTGTTGCAATAGGGATGAGGCAGTTTGGCAGTGGGCACAGAAAAGGAAACAAAATAGGGTTTTCTCCCATCCTTGTTGCAGATTTTTGTGGCAGCTTTGTCCTGCCCTTTCTCCTTGCTGTGAGCCTCAGTTTCTCCACCTGGGAAATAAGGATTGATGCTCGCATTTCAGGCCAAGCTACAGGTGGCCACTCACTGCTGTGGCTCAGGTTGAGATTAGACTGTGCATGTCATGGAAATGGAGGAGAAATGCGGACTGTTCTTATCAGCGAGTGAGTGGGCCTTAGCACTCGTTTTTCACGCATTGAAACCAACCGTGTACTTTCAGTGTGCGCAGCTTTCCTGCGAGGTTACACAGATGGGACTGGAAAGGAGTTTTTGGGTCATCAGATTCAGTCCCTTGTTCTGTCTGCTAGTCATCTTGTCTGCTCCTTCCCCTAACAAAGGTTTCAGGTTTTCACCAACATGCACTGCTCTTACCCAAAGCTGTTCCAGACCCTAAGTACCTTAAAGATTAGCCACCTTTTTCCATAATTACTTGGAAGTGGAATGAAAGAAAAGCAAAACAAGGAAGACTGAAAGTCAAATTTTCATGGGACTTCCTGGGAGTAAGGTGTTTTATATCTGGACAGAGGTAGCTGCACCACGAGAAACAGAAGAGTGCAACACTCAGAAAGCAAAGCCAGAGCGGCCACATCAGCTTCACTGGAATCACTTTGGATTATGCAAAAAGCCCAGCGTGTTTTGTTACCTGAGTACGCAGTTGGGCGTACATTGCCACCAGGCCACCTACAACCATTTGAGAAGAAACTCCTTCCTGCAGCCAGGCTTGCAATGCACAAAGCAAAACCAGCTCCAGGGTTAGCTTCAGCATGGGCCCAACCCTGATCCCTACATCAGTGGCATCTTACTCCCCCCCCCTTGCTTGGCCCTTTGCAGCCAAGTGTTCCCAGGCCGTGTGTTTGCAGGGGCCCTCAGGAGGGTGAATGAGCAAAGGTGTGAAGTCAATGTGCACCAGCTAAAGACATTTAGCCCTTGTGGGGATGCTCTCATTCAGGAATAAAGTCGCCTTACATTGCTGTAGCTTAATCCTCCTCTGAGGATTAAGCACTAAAGGCATTTTAATCCTAAATGAGAACACGCACATGTGCTTTAATTTATGGGCACTGACTTCACACCTGTAGTTAGCTGACTTGCCTTCACTTTCCTGCATGTCCCTGTGTAGGAAAGCTCTAATGAGATGCAACTGGAATTTGGGTGATGCTGTGGCTATTCGTTCTCTCTTTGAGGTTTCTGTGGTTTGGGTTTCAGTGCATTCCTTGTGTTTTGGGCTAGGTTTTTTTCCCCCTTTTTGGCCTTTTCAGACACCCTTTCAGTTTTGGTATATATGCATGTTTGATTAGAAGAATCTCAGATGTAAGAATTTTACCCCCAGAGAAACACATGCTTTTTTGGCCATTAGAAACGTTTTGAATCCTGTTGGGGTATGAGGCAACCTCCATGTGTGGCTTGGATTAATTCTTTGAATGAGAGGGGACTCTTCCTTTAAACATACGCTTCTCCTTCATAGAAGCTCATAACTCTAAGTGTTCAGCCAAGCTACTTAAGTCACCTGGTTAGTCTCCTAACGCTTTGTCTATAAACATTGCAGAAAGTAGTTTTCTCTAGGGTGGTTCATTTTAGAAACAATTTTTAGAGAAGACTCTCTCTCTCGGCTAGACACTGAGCGTAGAGACTAGGCAGGTCAGACAGACACCTAAATTTTGGTAGTGCAACAGTTCCACTGTGCTGGGCTGCTTTTTTTGCTTCCAAAAAGGATCTCAACCATGGTATGTGTAAGGGGGAAGCAAGACCACCTACACTGATTTTTTTTTAAATCAGCCGTAGCTCTTCCACTCTGAGGTGACTACACAGAATGAAACATGGGCAGGATTAGGTTGTGCTAATGCATCGATAGCTTTCCTGGCTGGGAAATTCTGTGTTAGCCTTCTAAGAACATCCGAGAACTCCCATTACCCTGAAAGTTAGTGCCTGTGGGGAGAGAGATTTGGACTCACTGCTGCCAGCCTGATGAATTTATCAGAAGAAGACATCTGCGCCTTCAGATGCAGTGGTACCCGACAGGCAGGGTGTTGGTTTAGGACATCAGGACTGGGAACAAAGGCGTATCCCTTCATCCTGCTCTGCTTTGGTTTTCTCAGCTGTGAAATAATATCTATTCTCTTTGCTTTGAAACTGCTGTTGACACTTGAGGAATCTAAGGTCCTTCAGGAGTGACGATTTGAAGTAGGCAGTAACTTCATCTCCTAGATAAGCCTTTCTCGCTCTGTTGACTACACAGGGAGCCAAAAGAGACTAGCTATTCTATTTAAATATGAGATTTGCTTAATACTAAGCCCCTTACTGGGGTTCTGGGTAAAAAAGTGGATGTTATTATAATAATGATAATATTATAACTTGCTCAACATGATACTTCATTCTCCATGTAAGGTAAGTGGATACCCTCCCATTTGTTGTTATCATTATTTACTAATTATTTCTGTAGCAAAGGTGTTTATTGCTCGATGGAACTAAAAAAGGAAAAGGGGCTTAGGTTGAAACTGCCTCTCACTCATAATCACTTTCATCCACTAAAAAGGAGGGAAAATAGCCAAGATTCTTAGCTCAAAGGATTGTTTGGTTTTGATTTTGCTGTTGTTGTTGTTGATTACTCTGTAAAGCCTTTATGGCAAATATAAAATGCCCTCACCTACACCCTGATACCTGGAAATCAGTACAATCTGGTCAGCTACTCTGAGCTTTTTCAGTAGCTGACCCTCTTCTTTGGAATGTATGAGCTGTTGCCAGATTTTAAGCACGTGAGTGGTAGTGCCAGAAACAGTGGGCTTCATCTGAATGAGGTGCACCCTCTCAAGGGTTTTTTTTAGAATGGGTTTCTATTTATTTCTAAACAATCAGAAAATTTGAATCATGTTGTTCATCTGCACTTCTCAAAAAGCTTTCTAAAAGCAGCAGAAAAGCTTAATTTCCACATGAAAACATGTTCAATTACACACCAGAGAAGCAGAAAACCAAATGATCTTTAAACCATTGCAAGATGTAAAAACATACACTTCCTTCATTAAAAGGTGCCAGAGTACCTTTCCAGTGACCCTCAGTCTTTAGGGCTGAAAGCTTCCTAGGCCTCGAGGCATTTACATACAGACTTCCCCTGTCTTGAAATGTCTGGCACTTTCATTTTAAAGTAATAATTACATTAATATTTAAAGTAAATTTTAAAGTGACATGTTGTTATATTGCAGGACAAGCTTCAGTACTGCAGGCGAATGAGAACATGCTGTTGCGAGTATCATTTTTCTGTTCTTCGTGTCAAACTTCATTCACTCATTTAAATCACAGAGCTCAGCAGATCTCAAAACAATTTACAAAGGAATTATTACAATAAATTACACTTATTCCCTTTTCACAGAGAAGGAAACTGAGGCAAAGAGAAATGAAGTAACTTGGCAAGTTTACGCAGCAGGTCTGTTGCAGAGGCAGGCAGGATTCAGCTCTTTGGGCTAGTCACGGGTGTCATAGCGTATTATGCAATGCTACGTGCAAAATGCGTATTCTCTCACTGTTGTAGACTAAATCCTAAGAAAATCATGAAATACAATTATCCAAACTAATTGTACACCTTACCTTTTTAAGCAATACCGGAGCTACTTCGAGACCTTCTCTTCACACCATAATAAGAAACATGTTGCAAAGGTGTTACGAAGTAAGAAAGCCCTGGGATTTTTAAACATTTTCTAGATGTTTGAGCAGTGTGACTTTAAAGTATTTCCCACAAACGTGGGGCTAGTAATGTGCTGTCTTTTGTTTTATCTGAGGCCAAGGTTTCATACGACCCTAAGACTCCCTCTCCCTGAGAGATACCACGAGATTCATGCTGCCATCAGGCTGCAGGACACAGAATACAGTTGCTTTCAGCAGCGCTAGTGATAAAACACCTGATTTGAAAAACCAACCCATTTCTTCAGTCCTGGACCAAATAAATCTATTGACAGTATAAGAAAAAAACCCACAGTCCTCATCTCCATGCTCTGTCTTTATGCCATCCCTGCCCTTTAAGGGGATTAATTCTGCTCTAGCTCGCACGGATGTGTTTCACGGGGTAAAGATGTGTTTAAAGGGAGGTGCATTTTTTCATGCCCTGGTGAATTTGGCCTCTAGGTAGCAAATTCTTCCCTCTGTTATTCCACTACGAGCTCATGCGCTTTTTCTGGGGCAGGGAACGTCTTTTTGTTCAGTGCATGTAAAGGGCTGGGTGCACTGCGGTTCTGGGCCATGGTTTGGGGCTCCTAGGCACTACCACATGCTGCATAATTAATATTAGTGATGAATAATAATAATAACAACAACAACAACAACAACAATAATAATGGCTGAATACAAGTGAACCCCATAACCTTGCCCTTGGGTGCCTGAGTAGGAAACATGAGCCAAGGCAATTCAAAAGAGACACCAACAACAGAGTTACTTACAGCAGTCCCGGCAGCTGGCTTTCCTACTAAGCATTATAAATGTGGCTGGGAGGGGGAGGCAGTGCACAGCAATTTCACATTGCTAGGCTCCTTATACAGGGCAGTGTACCATCACCGATGGAGTCATTTCTGTCTCGACTGGAAAACCCATGGGAATTACTGCTCTGGAACATTTTTCACTGAAGGGAGAGCAGCCCCAGAAGCAACCTCTGAGAGTGGCACTGGGGTGTAAAATGAATTGCAAACAACTATTGCTTTTATGTCTTCTATACAAATGCTTGAGTGATGAGACTCAAGCTATTATGGAAGCTTGCTTCGTGGTGCCAGCCATTTGGCTATCACTGGGACGATTAGCAGCTCTACTTGTCACCTCTTCATTCAAACGAAAGGGATCCACTTTGATTCTGGCAGGTTCCTACTGACCCTTAATTTGTTGAGGTATACATCCCGAGGGAGTGCTGAGCATCTCCACCTTCCAGCAAGGACTGCACTCCTCTGAAATGAGCATCCCCTTGAGAAATTCTAACAAATGAATGATTGGAGTTTGCATTTCTTCCTCCACTGTTACTATTGCTATTCTGCCTTCATACCTAGGCCCCTTCCTGCAGTTTCAGAAGGCTGTTTGATACCTGGAGAGGAGGAACCTGGTCTTCATGTCACTCCTTCAGCATGGTGTTCCCGGTGCAGAAAAACTTTTTGAAAGCACAACCTGTCCTTCCACAGCAAAGCCCAGGGCATAACACTGGCAGCTTAGCACGTATTTAAGTCCTCTGGTAAATAAGAACAGACTGAAGCTTTGCACGCGGAAAGAAAAAAGGGTTTGGCCACATTTCCCAATGACAATGTTTCTCACAGTTTCCGTTTAGCCTGGCATTTATTGCCTCTCCCAGGAAGACCCTTGAGCAGTGGCAGTAAAACAATTGTCAGAGTAAGCAAATATTGTATGGATAAAAAGGGCTTCAGCATGCCAAGCCAAATCCTGCCCACTTCCAGTCTACTGTAAACTCAAAGAAACTCTCTTGACTTTGGTGGCGTTGCGGTGAATGCAAAGCCCAGCTCTGCAGGGCCCTTCCCAGTTGTTCCTGGAAGGGTCAGCCTCTGCTCTGAAATCCACCACACCCCTGCTCTTGCCAGCAACCAGCTCTTAGGTCAGAGCCGTTAACCTACTGCCAGTGCCTTTCAATTAGTTTTTTTGCCCCAGCTCCTCCCCCATGGAAGGCTTTTCCTGAACTTCACTCCTCTGATGTTTAGAAATCTTCAAATTTCCAGTCTCACGGCCAGTTTGTTCTTGTGCCAACATTGTCCTTTTGCTTAAATAGCTCATTTCCCTCCGTGGCGCTTGCCCACCTTCCCCTCCCTGCGGTGTATTTATAGAGAGCAATCATATCCTCCGCTAGCCAGTGCATGCTCAGCACCTTCCAGTATAGGTCCCTGGCATCTGTCTTATAGACACGGCGTAAAGTGCTTCCTCTGTGTCTGAACGCAAATAGAGTTCCCACCCTGTTCCAAACATGGTGCTTGCACACGCTGGATCTGGTCCAAACGGCCTCAGGATTGCCCGTATACTTAATTTAAGTGGCAACAAAAATAAATCTCAACCCAAGCAGCCACACGGAACAGGCTCTTTGCAAAAAAAAATGGAGATCCGTGCCCTTCTCCCGATTCCCTCTGCCTGAGAAAAAAGGGCAAGTCTAAGTTGCTGAGACTGAATTCCCTTCTCGCCTCGCTGGTGCTCTCCCCCTGCCCTGCTCCTGGGGTCTCACTGGGGAGCGCAGCCCCTGCAGTGGTGCTGATAGGACCAGAGTTGTCTGGCTGCCAGGGTGAATCAGAACAGCTCTGTCTCTAACATCCCGCCGCCTGTTAATTAATGCATTAATGAATTGCCTTCTAATTCCTATAATCATCCTTATTTTGGGGGGTGAACAGGCTTTCAAGGTTGCAGAGCTTGCCCAAGGCCACGCAAGAAGTTAGTGGCAGAGCCAAGAAAGAAACCCGGGTGCCCTGGCTATGCTTGCCAGGCAGCAACGCTCCCTTCGTGGCTGGGCCAAATTGCTCTCCTTTTGGTAAAACGTCCTACGCACCATTTCCTTCGCTCCAGCAAATGCGCTCGGTGCGATGAAGCACTTTTTTTTTTTTTTTTTTTGCCTTACAGCGAGACTGAGAAAAGCATGTAACAAACTGAGATTTGAAGCTGCCTTCAGCAGTTCCTAATCTCTGCAAATGTTATACTCTTTGTGGTAAGGAGCTTGGGAAGCTCTCCTTGCCTCCTTTGTGAAGGCAGATACGTGGAACTGGCAGGGTATTGTTTTCACTTCTGAGTTGAGCTTGCCTTCTGTATGCAGATAAAACTTCCTTCAAAGTCAATAAGAGTTTTGCTAAAGTGCATAAGCCTGATTTGTTTTTAACTTATATGTTACTTCACTGACATAAACAAGTTCAAACTAGTGCTAATGCTATACGCAGCCAGTCCAACTACTGTAGAGGGAACTGGGTTGTGATCTGGTTAGTGCATCGCTGGGAAAACTGTTCAGTTCTGATGACCAAATGTCTGTTTTTCTGTAATTAATAAGAAATGGATCCTTTTTTTTAATTGTTCACACCGATACGTTTTTATCTGCACATCTAAGTTAAAAATAACCTCCCAGAACTGCATGTGTTAACACGAGTGGGATTCTCTTCAGTATGTTTGATATTATCGTTATTATTTATTGTTATTTTACTATCACTATTATTCAGAGTTCATCACAGAGGTAATATTTCAAGACAAATTAGGCAGATTTTATACTGACCAAATTCATCCTAGAGCTACTCTAGCACCTTTGAATTGACTCATCTTGAGATGGTTTCATGGACTTTGTATATAAAGTGACAATTACCTTCTTTTCAATTTCCTTTGTAGTTGTTATTCACCAGCGCAGCCTTTCTACTCACCAAACGAGAATCTAACTAACAAAAATATGCATGTAGTTTATTATATGGATTCATTCTTCCAACACATTGATGTTTCCTCTGAGAGGTGGAGGACTTTCAATCTGCACTGATGGTTA
Organism: Aquila chrysaetos chrysaetos; assembly: GCF_900496995.4. Taxonomy (NCBI): domain Eukaryota; kingdom Metazoa; phylum Chordata; class Aves; order Accipitriformes; family Accipitridae; genus Aquila; species Aquila chrysaetos. The sequence continues at coordinate 5,387,573 of NC_044008.1, forward strand.
TGGCTTTTGGGTGGGAAATTTTCACCAGAAAAAGAACCCTTTTGGAAAGAACCTGTATATTTTAGTACTTTTTTTTTTCCTTTGAAAACCTGAAAAAATCTGGAGTGGCGCCAGCATTGCTGAGGGGCTTGCCTGTTCTCTGCTTATGACTAAAATTGGAAGTGACCTCAATTTTATATTAAAGGTTATAAAATACACCAAAGTTTGACCAGGTTCTACTTTGTATTGCAGAAGAGGGACTTTGAATGTCTTGTATTCAAGGGAAAAAACCAGAACCGTAAAGTCCCACCTCCCAAATGCAGAGATTTCAATTGCTCCAAGGTCTGCTCAGCCTGCAGCCTCCTGCCCAGAAAGGCACCGGTCTGGGGCGATGGGCTGAAAAATGCTGTTCTCACTGCTCGTACTGCTTGCGTGAGAGAAGGCATAAGAGGGCTGTTGGGGATTTATGGAGAAGAGGCTGTGGAAGTCCTAAAGAAAGAGATCAGAGGAGGAGGCAGAAGGGAGGCTCCTGCCTGGTGGTATGAAGATTGCTGATTCAGGGCTGCAGCCCTTGCAGGAGTTAGTGTGCTCTGCGGTGTGAAGGGAGCCAAGCCACTTATGCAATATTAATATTAATAACTGCTTTGCACTTCTAGAGTGCCTTTCATCCGAAGATTTCAAAGCGCTTTACAAACATTAATTAATTAAGGCCCATAACACCCTGTGAGGTAATGCAAGTAGATATTACAGCTCATGCAGAGGCCAGAATTGCCAGCATTACAGGTATAATCCTCTAGCAAGAGTTAACTTATTCTTGAGCAAGCTTTCTTACTTATAGGCATAAACAGGCTTCCCTTTAACACCGAGCGTGTCTTTTTTTTTTTTTTTTCTTCTTCCCCTTGATCCGTCAGTCTTCACACAAGCAAAACTCCCACTACGAGGCAGCCAAATGAGGTGAATGAGCAGTACTTCCATCTCCCTGCTCGCTGCTTCCTCTTTGATCATCTGATAAAATTGTAGGATATCGAGAGGCTGCAGAGTTGTGTCACATATTAGTGTCCTGCTTCTGTGGGGTTTCCCTGTTCTAAATATACTTTGCACTAGGGAGATTAAAAAAGGAAGTGAACTAAAATATGTTTTATGGCACCTGCTTATCAGATGACCTCCAAACAACCTGCAGACATTAGCTAACGTAGCCCTCATCACAGCTGGTCATAAATGTCATTAGTGCCATTTTAGCCAGGTTTTTTTTTTAACCATTCCCAGCTCCTGTATTTCAGGATGGAGGTGGGCGCTGGCAGGGAAAAGGTAGGCCTGTTAAATCCGCCTCCCTGCTCGCTGCAGCCACTCATTTAACTCCTATCTCGGACTTTTTCAGCTCGGCATTTGTGCCCATCCTGTTTTCAGCCTGCTTTTCCCTCCACGGGAAGGTGCGGGTCGTGGAGCTGTGGGATGCTTCACCATCCAGCCCTGTTCCACTCCGCGTGGGGCTGGAGCCGGGACCGAGCTCAGTCCACGCCGTGCAGCTCTGAGCGCACCTACCAAAGGGTCCTGTCCCGAAAACGGGAGTCGAGCACACGCTGAGACCTGGGTTGACACCGCTGGCCACGCTGAGTCACGTCGTGCAATTAAATGCGCTGGCGCACGTCCCTCGGTGTGTCCTGGCAGGAGCAGACCTGGCCAAGGGAAAGCCGGCTGGTTGGGAAAGCCGCATTTGGGCTCTCGTATTCCAGTGCTCTCACGTACGCCGTGGTCTGCAACACGCAGAAGATTGCTGTTGATCGTATGGGCAAGAAATACCCATTTTTTCTGCCGTTAGCCCCCCCTCCCACCCATCGCGCCTCTCCTTTATGGGGCTGGATGCTCTGAGTAACCTGGGACGGAGCAGACTTCTCCCGCTCCGACGTCTGCAGGCAAGGGGAGCGTTACGTCTAACCTGCACGGCCATTTTGGTAAACGCTTGCTACAGCTGGAGAGGAGCAGAGGGACCTTGGGGGGAATTAGTCCAGAGTACAACTTCTCCAGGATTTGCCCATTCAGTTGCATTCTGAAACTGCACAGACATTAGCTAATTAATGTGGTGAGTTCATTAAACCAATTAATTGCATTTCTTTCTGTGAGTGGGCTGGGCCTATCAGTCATCTTCATAGAGTGCAGTTTAGGGCGTTAAAAATATTCTCTTCATCAAATTAAACTTTATTAAATAATAACTCCTTCCAAATTCTAGGCTAGGAATGAACAACGTCACTCTAACCACAAGAGCTGTTTATTGCGCATAAACTTCTTTTACTGCCCTGCCAGCTGTGATAAAACCAATTCAGATGCATATTCTCAGTACGGTAAGCACTTTCTCCCCTTTCATAGTCTTGCATTAACCCAAAGACTCCATCCTTTTGTGTAGAACTCCCACTGAAATCAATGGGAATTTTGAGTGTGGAAAGAATGCAAGGTTGGGAAGTTATACGTCCGCACGTTAGCCAGCAAAGGCATTGTGCTTGCCACAAGGGGCTTTTTGGCAGGCAACAGAATGTTTTGCATTTTTCAAAGACAAGCAGAACTGAAAAAACACTTAAAGGCCAAAAAAAAAAAAAAAAAAAGGAAAAAAAAGGTAAAAAAAAAAAAGGTTTGTCTTTTGCCTGGTTTTGATTCTGCTTAATAATTAAAGTGAGTCTGAAAATACCTATTTTTATTTTAAAAATACTTTAAGATTTGTGTTTTAAAACCCCCTTTTTTAAGGTTAAAAAAGTATCTTCCTTCATTTTATTGAACCTCTCAAAACTCATGGGTTTTTCTGTTAGAAGGTGTCTTTAGCAAGACTTTTTTTCCCTCAGTGTTTGTTAGACAGCAGAGTTAAAAGGTGCTAAAATAAAAAAAAGGACATTTTTTCAAATAAGTCAAGAAAAATATTTTGGGTTTAGGTTTTAATATCTAAATTTCTGCTTTCTAGGTCTAATTTAAAAAAAAAAAAAAGTTTTTGGGAGCCTTGTTTTTGGCTAAAGGCACCCCGGCAGGTTTCTATTTTAAAATATGTTGAGCACCATGCAGTGAAAACCAGGTCTGCTTCTTGGCACAGACATTTAAAAAAGAAGTCACTCAAAAATCATCGCATTTTAGTAATTTCCCTTTTGTAATTTCATCCTTGAAGATCTACTTGATTTTGATTTATGGCTGCCCAGGAGCAAGAAAAAGCAGCAATTCCAAAGCTTGAGTAAGAACAAAGGACATAGGTGTCTAAGTGCCACTGCAGGTTCCTACACCCGAAGCCTAGATCTTCAGTCCCCACGCCTGTCGCGTGATCTCTGGTGCTCATCAGGTCCAAGGACAGGAGCAAGTGTCCCTCCAGCATCCCTTGCGGGACGTCACCTCACACGAGGCTAAGGAAGGAGGGACGTGTACCATACTTTCTAGTTGAGGAACGACAAAACCCTTCACCTACCTCATAGGCAGTTGCTCCAACTACCTGGCAGCTATCTAACGCTGTACTCAACTTCTGGCTTCTTGCAGCCTTTGAAAGAACTTAGGGGAAGAAATTTGTTGGAAAATTATGTCTTTCCTTCCTCCCGCCTCCTTGTTTTCCACATCATGCTCCATGTTTCTACAGGAAAGCTTAAAACTGCTCAGCGAGTCAGGTTTTTTGGCTGATCTGTTTTCAGCCAAAAGTGTTTCACCTCCACAATGAGAGCTGAGTAGCCAAACTCCAGGTTTTGGATTTCTTTCTCAGCCTCAAGCACCTAAAATGCAGTTACTATAGCACCTAGCTTGTACATATCTAAGTCTTTTCATCAGGTCTAGCTCTTAGCTTTGCTGCACTTTTAGAAACATCAGCCTTAGATGGAAAAGATCTGCCTTACTACACCTAGGACATTTATGTCAAAACCTGATAACATGAAGATCCTGCTTCACAGCTTCTTCAGCTCATCATTCCTCTTATTAATTAAATTAGGGCAATTTATGTCAAACCTGCTAAGAGTAAATTGGAGACTCTTGGAAGAACTGCAGCCAATTAGAATGATAGTTAAAAATAAATTCATATCTAAAAAAGAAAGAAACCTGAAAGACCACAGCAGGCCACAAAACACTGTAAGAACTTGAAAATAAAGCTGCAGGGAAAAAAATCAATTGCATTGTAGCCAATATTAATCTCCCATCAATAAATACCATATCTTTCACTGCTTATGGTAATTGCCCCAGTGATTCCCCTTAAAGTGGTTCTTGAGTACTTAGAGGGCCCGTTGATAGCATCTTATCAGGTCTCAAAGCAATGGTGTGAAAGCACAAATAGGAACTGCGGCCTACTCTGAGAAAAAAATGTGGTCTTTAGAATGTGCTGATTTGACAAAAGGTTGTTGTTTGTCACAGACATTAGTTTTTATCTGCTTAGTGGATAATTCTTCCAGAAGGGTCTCTTCAGCGTCTCTCTGACACTGCTGCTCAGCTCGACATGAGGCGGATTTTCCAGTAAAAGGAAGTATTGAAATCCGACGGGTCCAGACTCTAATTGCTGCTTGACATGGACTTTTTTTGGAATCACGGTCTGGATGCTTCGGGGTGGGGTGTGACTTTGCATGGGTTCCTGCCTGAAGGCTGCTGCTTTCTTCAGCCTGAAAAATGACGGGAAGGAGCTCATGCTACTGTGAAAATGTTGTTGCAAAAATAGTTGTCACACCGAAGGGAAGTGGGCTTGGTGTTTTGGTTTTTTCTTGGAAGATGTTTTGAGTCAGAGCTAACGTCCATGAAAACTGATTGCTGACCTTAATTGACTCTTGGGAGGTAGGCACAATGTCACATTTGTTGTGTGCAAAACGGCATTCACAATCTCCATTTGTTATCAGGCCCATCAACTCTCCTGCACGGATTTTAAGAATTATCCAGTTGAATCTCTCCTCATGCTCCCTTTGCAGCCAGGACCTATATATTTCACAAAATAAATGGGCCAGATCCTGCAGAATATGTGTAAGTGGCCATCAGTGTGGAGTGAGCTGTTTGGGTCTAGAAATTTTGCATGCTTTTCACAACTGAGGAATCATTTTGCATGCACATTTTACCAATTGCTGGATGACCCTACCTATTTTCTCACTGTACAGCTCAAAAGATGCTTAAACTGCCTGTATGATATGTGGCAGGAGGTATTGGCCAAATACAAAAAGATTACTAGGAGTCTGTTCAAGTGATACCATAGAAAGTCAGGCAGCAGAAGAGACGCACGTAGGGATTTTCAGACAACATCTGTTGGCTGCATACATTGAGCCTAATCATGTGACTATTACTTATACGTATAAGTGCTACTCTTCTTGAAGACCACACACAGATTTTGATGTCCTCGTGTTCTCTCACCAGTGAGTGTTACATTTTGCTTATTATTTAGATTTCCTTAGGCTTAAGTGGCATTTTCTAGATTTTACAGAAACGTTCCAGAATTTATCCCTTCCAAGGTGGCATGTGCTATTTGAAATTAAACTAAAAGACATCTCTTTGATGTTACTTTTCATTCTAAACTTAGCCATCGCATGCCAAAGCCCCAGTTTTGATTGAACATGGCTTTCTTCGTTTTTGCAAGATTTTTTTTTCAAGTAAAGATCTCATTAAAAATTAAATTTTCATTGCCCTGTAATGTATCAGCAAGATTACACAACTCTGATTTACTGTTAGGATCGGAAATTAACTTCAAAAGACAAGAAATAGGAAGTGGTGGCTTATTCTGCCATGGCACATTACAGCAGTAAGACAGAGTGATATAGTGATATCAAAAATGCATTTTCCCCTCAAATGAAGAAAACTATATCAATTCATTTCACACCTACATATTTACTTGCATTCCAGGACGCTTTTCTACCCTGAGCAAACAGCTGGGATAAGTCACAAGCTGGTATTACTATTGTAAAAAATGACGGCAGATAAGAAGTTTCACTTCTCTAGTACCTCCGATGCCAGCCATTATACCCTATTATATATTTTTAAGCTAAATTAGGCAAAGTATTGAGTGTTCTGGCTTGCATCCAGCTGTGCATTTAAACCCACCCTTGACTACAAGCAGGAGTGATCCCATTGAACCTGGTTATATGCCGTAAAGGAAGCACGTGTTGAATTGCCCAACTGGGCCCTTGCCAGGGTGCAGAGCGTTTTGAGGATCCAGGCCATCCCACAGTCATCTCTATGGTTTCTGAGTATCTGCCTTAAGTCATTAAATTTTTTGAAATGGCATCTCTGTTGTGGTATGTTATCCCTCATTCCTTCATAAAACCCTTTATTGAAGTTTCAACTCTGTCCTTAAGGCCTGATCCAGACCAGGATAGGAGGCACAACATTCACAGCAGTTCTTGGAGCTGGCTGAAGTCATCTACGTGGGTTGAGGTATCTTGCTGAAAGAGGCCCTCCTCTTTGTCTGCTTGGTTTTAGCTCTGTGGACTTTTTTGAAGGGGTGACCTGGAGAAGAAAGTAGACAGTCCTGACTGATTCACCACAGGAGAAAGTTTTGTCACTTGCAGAAGGTCCTAACGCAGGACCTTAAACAGGGCATTTAATGCTTATTCCAAATGGGACAACTCATGGCAATGACTAATTCTTGGGCTCATGTGCCCAGAATGGACCCCAAACTCAGTGTTAGGACCTCAGATCAGTATGTGAAGAGCATTTAATGGCTTAGAAAAGTCATTCCAAAGCCTCACACTGAGCAATAAGTGGACAAGAAAGAAAACACAAAGTGGAAGTGCCCGAATCAGTGCTGCAGAAAAGTATGGCTGGGACAAGTAGGCCCCAGGCTTCTCCTGAGCAGGTCTTCAAAGGACTGAGCAAAGTCATCTTTGTTTTGCTCCCATCAAAAAATGCAGTCACCAAAGGAAAAGGAGGAGTCTCTCACCATTTATGTTGTAGTGCGGTGGTTAAAACCACTTGCCCAAGAAAAGCAAGACAAGTTTTTGGTTTGCCTCTGCCTGGGAGGTTCAAACCTACGTTTCCCAATTGCCATGGGAGTACCCCAACCACAAGACTGCAGGTGACGCTGGGTGGAGAAAGCATTTCTACATTCCTTGGTCAAGCTGTGGGACTGTGCAGGAAAGATGACAAGATTCCCACGACCCTTTGTGAGGAGAAAGGGATGCTGGGGTTCTGGGGCATTTCCCCTTTTCTTTCCAGCCTGATGTCTGTTTATTTAGACAAAGTATGAGATTTGGATTTGGGAAGGGGGAGTGACAATTTTGGGAGTGGGTCAGAGAGGCATTTAACGAATAAAGGGTCTTCTCCTGCAGATTTATACCCTCTGCAGCCTTCAAATCTCGGTCCATAGCTCCGTAGTGCGAAATACTCATGCAGCAAGAAAAGTGGAAACCGAAACGTCAGACAATCCTCCTTTTAATCACTAGGACATTGACTCATGCTCGCTCGAAAGTCACCTTGGGGTACCATGGCTCTTTCATTTTTTCCTCTGTACTCATCGGCATAGCTTGAATGAGGAAATAAATGCTTTCTCCTCCCCATGCCCTGCACCTCACCCTCACCTGATAACTCAGGGTTTCGGATGGTTTCATGGGGAATGGAAACTCTGAACCCCTGGGGCTGAGGAGGGCCCAGAGCCCACTGTCCCACTTCCCGGGTGAGAGCTTTCATCCTGAGGTTATTACAGGAGCGGAGGGCACCGGCACTGCTGTCTCCTCCTCCGCCAGCTGCATTTAAAAGAAGAAAGCAACTATGACTGCATTCTTGAATGGTGTGATCCTGCAAGCGAGAGGTAGGTGTGTTCCCAGCATACCGCCAGGATTGGGCCCCGCAGGGGACTCCGGTGCCACTCTGCCTCGCCGTGCCGGATCGCAGCGGGGCTGCGCAAGCCAAGCCAGGAGGCAGCCGACAAGCCAAGGCACCTCCAGGGTTAGGTGGTGGAAGGAGGGGCTTGGGGATTGTGATTTTTTTTTTTTTTTTTTTGGATGTTGAAATTCCCCCAAGCCTTTTCTGTCAGATGTCACCAGCAAGCATTAAGGCCCTTCGGGAAGGGCAGCCTCCATGAAGCCTCTTGATGGAGAGGTGGGCACCACCAGTGAGGTTTTAGTCCCACCTAACACCAGAATCCCTCTCCAGGGTATGCTCTTCTGTTCACAAACCACAGAGAAGAAGCTGTGGAGGGGCATTAACGCAGGGCCCTGATTACGGGAAACAAATACTGACCTGAACTTAGGCTTATTCACTTAAAACGACATGTGGGCTTCAGCATATGCTCGGGCTTAATAAGTGTTGGGCTTAAGTATATGCTTAAGTGATTTGGGACCTTAGACAAGACTTGGCTTTGAGACCAAGAGCAAGCAGCTAGGCTCTCATTGCCAGTTCATCCCCTTTGGACTTCTGCTGCTGAGTGAGATCCACCTAACGAAGGGGCTGCATCGGGCAGGAGGAAGGCAATTTGCTTTGCAACCTGGGAATTACCTCTCGGGGGACTGGTCATTACTTTTGTTTCTTTCCCTCCATTGCCCCCCATGAAACAAACCTGTTTTTGTTAAAATTTTTCCCTATGCATGCTAAAACAATGTGGGACATTAATCTGGAAGATAGGGCCATGTCTCCACTGAGATCACATGGGATCCTTTTTGTCTCACCTACTGCAATTTCCCAGTTTACAAGATGGAAATAGCTTTCCTGTGACTGAAGGTGTCTTTCACACACTGTTTCTTTAAATTATCATTAGCAATCCCTCAAAGAGAAAGAGGCAAAGGAAACTGGGTGGGAATTAGTTGCTCCTTCACGTACATTGCACTAGTTACTGTGTGGGAGGATCATTATTTCTAATGATGATGGATGGTTCCTATATGAAAGGGTTTTTTGCCTCTGTTGTTCCCCAAGTTGGAGCAAGAAAGGGTTACTATTTAATGAGAGAAGTTGAAATACAATTTATTGAGAGGGATGAAAAGGAAGAACCATAAAAGCTGAATCAAAACAAATGGAATGCTTTACCTGATCACTTTTATGGCGTTGCTGCTTTCATAATGCACACACACGCGCGCACGCACACGCACACACACACGCTGCCACCAAGCTGTGACTTCAACTATTTTGTGCAATCTCTTTTTTCCCTTGTCTCTTCAGAAGACAGTTTTCTCCAAAGAAATATTTCCAATGCATATTTTTACTCAAAACACAAAGAGGGGAAAATGTGACTACAAAAGCTTACACACTGAAAATTTGTTCTTCTTTTTTAGTAGCCCGCTGATAGACACAGTCTCTATTGCATAATGACAGAAACCCGAAACCTTATTGTACCTATATGCTACTATTATTCGGAGCGCTGAAGGTGCTAACCAAAACAATGGCAAAGAATGTGCTAAACAGGGACCCTCATATAAACACATAACTACCAGAATAAAAGCATCGGTTTATTCCAATCTGCGCTCAGCTGATTAAACTGAGGAGTTGTCATGAAGATAGATAGATAAATAGATTGATCATATCATTTTTTTTAATAATTGCAGCCTTCAAACTTAACATATTTTGACAGGAGAGTATATTAAAAGCCATTAAAACAGCTGTTTTGCTGTAGGGAATATTACTTGTGGGTTGAATGCAGAGATATGTGTAGGTATTTATTCAGTAATCAATCATAGAGAGAAAAGACCTCGAATTTCAGTTGGAAGTTTTTATTTTTATCCTTTTCCTTACTACTGGTCTTTAAACCTGCTCTGAGGAAAGCTATACATGCCCGGCTGGTGCTCATCAAAAGCAAGCAATCACAGCTAAATCAGCATGCAAAATGCCACTCAACCTTGGGCCTTTATTAAAATTTGCTGGGACTCAATTTGAGATAGCGATCGTTCTTATTAAAAAGCAAAATGTAAGATAGTTTTTTTATATAAATCTCTGGATGGAATGGAATTGTTAATCAGCATAGGCTGATGTGATTTCTCTGTTGCAAATCCTGCCGAGGGCTCAGAAGTGGCACATTACCATAATTCCTAGGCTAGAGCTGGCAGCTTGAAAAAGACCTGCAAGAATCTTTAAAATGCTTAAGCAAAGCTGTAAGTCACAGCAAACAACACACACTGGGGATGGTTACCACAGGTTCTTCGTGTTATATAACAAAGTTTCTTCCTTCGTTCTATTTGCTCTTACCACAATTTGCTGTTTCGTTGGGTAATTGTTTATGTTTTCTCCAGAAAAAGGGCAACAGCAACAAAATCCCCAATCTAACCAAAGCCCTGTTACTTCCCTGAAAAAACCAACCTATTTTAACATAAACCCCTCTGCTGTATTGTGAATTCAATATGTGTAATCACTAACTATATACATATATATACACAGACATACATTTTTTAAACTTAAAACTAACACCAATTATTTCAGGATCAGTTTAGTACCTTTCCTTTTCCCCTGTCCTATGCTGCTCTTACGTTGGTGGATTTTAGCCGAGAAGTGTCTGTGGGTCAGTGGTAAACAGTTCCCCATGAATATTTTGTATATTAATTTTAAAAGATTGTTGTCCTATTTGTTATCCCAGGCATTAATAAAATTAAGCTGTTATTATTGCTAATAATGAACGCTAAGTAATGCAAATTACAATTATTTTGTATGATGGAAAACAATGCTGATCACTGCAGATAGAAGACTCCTCGGCTGAACTATGCATTACCAGTACAATTATGATTTATCTTTAATATTACTGTAACGTTCAAAGTTCACTGTCGTGACTACATTAGAGACTGCACAGAAGTATAGCAAAGAAGAACAGTTTTTCAGTATATGTTTTATTC